>NW_015542331.1:146854-160905 GCF_001515605.1 Sinocyclocheilus anshuiensis | reverse complement strand
TGGAGCGTTACTAGAGCCGCAGTCAATTCTGCTGTTAAATCCGTTAAGAGCCGAAAATGAATTACCTAACCAGAGCAGTAATGCTTCCAAAAGAAGGAACCCGTGTGAGGAGACGCAGAGACAGCGAACAGAAGGAGGTGAAGGAACGCTACGAGTCACTAGACTTCACGTTAAGCTTGACTGACTAATTATTGCTTATAATTTGCGTTTGGATTAATTAACTAATTAGCTGGGAATGTCTGAAGGCGTAGCGCAGTCTGTGCATGTCAGGCTGAAGACTTTAATTATTGTGATATTTTTAATTAGAATCTGCAGCTGAGTGAGACACACATACACACTCAAAAGGCACATGCACATACACAAATCACAGAAAAACACACACTTTTACACAAATAATATAATAATATAAACAACAAACAGGCATATGCACAAAAATAAGCACATTCCTGTAGCTCAAGGAGAGAGCAAGGTCTTGGGTTTGATTCCCACCGAATGCATGAACTAATAACATGTATAACTTTTGGAATTGAAAATCTATTTTATGAACTGATTGTTTGTAAACCTTATTGTTTTGAGTTTATACGCCTCAGTTTTTGAGTGAACATTGCCAGAATTGTCCAGAAATAATGATTTTTCCATTCAAAAACTGAGATGCATAAGCTCAGATGAATGAGGCCTACGATCAATCAGTTCCAAAAAGAAATACAAAACCTGTGCTAATTGAAAGAAAACAAGTTGGCAAAAAGATCGAATTCAATATTTGGTGATAATAAAGCATAATGCGAGATTCGCGAGCAATTTTTAAAAGGCCGGTCGTTTTTGATAAGGAACATCAGTGTCTGAAAAAGGCAAATAAAAGGGTGAATTCAGGAAAATTTTGACACTTTTTTGCCATTGGGAGGACTGGGAAAATCAGCCCAGTTATCCTGAATTAACACCTATAAAAATAAAGTACAGAAAAACCTAAAATATACACAAAAAACATATATACAAATAAAAAAAACACATTCAAACACCCCTAAGATGCTCAAAATGCATGCAATTTATGCAACACATCATCATCAAAATGTATTTTTTTTTGTTTAAATGATCCTGTAATTATTTAACCCAGTGCTGGTGTAAGATGCAGAAAGCTGCAGATAATGAACCCATGGTGGTGTTGAGGTAAATTCGGACACTGCAAGATGTCTCCGGCTTCCTTCTCCCCCCTCCCACTTTCTTAAAAGAGAGAAATGTGCATCGTCGACAGGATTCGACTGTGCATCTGACTATTTTCCATCACAAGGGGCCAAGTTTAGTAAACAGGCAAAACTAATGAGGCACTTTGAGCTGCGGAGCGGAGCTTCAGCCCGGGGCCCGAGAGCCCGCTCGCACCTGATGGAGCCGAGAGACATCAAAGCAGAGGATTACAGCAGTGCCAGGGGCCACATTCACAGACTTATTATACGCCTTGTTCCTAATCCGGTTATCTGCAGAATATGGCTGTGTTTAGGAGGCCTTGGCCTCACACACACACATACACACACACACACAACATGCAAGTACAGAGTCACATATAGAATGCAAAAAAATACACGCTCAAAAATAGACAAGCACATGGCCACAAACACGCTTAAGAACACAACCTCAAATTCATAACTAGAAAGCTTTCCAAATGCTTTATGTAATATTCATCCACTGCTCATACATGATGCTTGAATCCTTCATAAGGTCACGTTACTCTCCGACAGCAGGAATCCATCTGTCAGGGCGCCTGTGTGTGTGTGTGTGTATCTTCTGAAGGACTCACAGCCCTGGGCACATTTGCATGTGTTTCTGTTGGTCAGGTTGGTGCCGTTGGTCAGATCTGAAGAGAACGCAGGGCACAGTGAAATGAAAGACAAATGTTTATGGGTGAAAACACGTCCAGGTCACATTTCACCCTAAAGAAATTGAATGTTTTGGCAATGTGACATTTTTTGCCTAAATTTTCATTACAGTAATGTGTCTGAATGTTTTATTTTTGAGCTATAATGTTTAGAATTCCTATTATTCACAGTGCGGATTCTCATTAGATTCTCATTACAGTAATACAATATTTTCCATATTTAAATCAGCAAATGAAAGGCAATACTACAAATATTACCATGATGCATAAATAATTTGCAATTTAAATAGTATTATACTTTAATTGAAGTAATGAGAAAGATTTATTTTTTGCATTTAGGTAATGCAAATTGGAGTGGGAATAATTCACACAAAAATGAAAATTCTGTTATTATTTACTCACCCTCAATGTCTTTCCCATTTCTTATGACTTTCTTTTATCATGGCAAAAGGAGATTTTAGGAAAACGTCTGAGCCGCTCTTTTCTGTAAAATGAAAGTGAATAATGACCACAGCTGGTAAGCGGAATTTTATTGAATAATGGCTTACATTTTAGTATCTTTCCTTATGCTTTTCTGATGCTTTTTTTATTTTTTGGATCTTGACAGCCCCTGTTCTTCATCCAATTTAGTGGACATTTTCATAAATGTCTTCTTAAAATCCATGTAGGTTTGGAACGACGTGGGATTGAGTATACACTTCAGCGATGATCATGAATATCCCTTAAATTGACGTTAATATAACTTCCCAATGCAAACTACTCTTTCTTTTGATTTTGTGGTGAACTATGGCCTGGATATCTTTTTGGCAGATTTCATGAGAAAACTAATTAAGCGAGAAGAGAAGAAAGACAACACAAAATATGTAAAGTAAGAGAAGCAGGAGAGAGAAAGAGAACAGATATAGGAAAAGAGAGAAAAAGGAGGAAATTCTGACACAGTGATTCAAACTGCATGTGTGTGTGTGTGTGTGCAGCCCGTCTGCATGTGTTAAAGTGTGTTTAGCTGCGAGGAAGGTCAGGTTCTGGCAGAGTTTAATCCTTGGATTGGCGGTTCTGCCCTCTGGTCAGTGCTGATTATCTCCCATAATGCAATGCTGCTCTCTGATAATGATTCTATGGACTGTTTCGAGACTGTAATAATTTTGTATTTTTTGGGGATTTTTTTTTTTTTAATGATATTTAAACTTTATAATATTGTAAGTTTTTCAACAACTCTGTCTCCTTCAAACTAAGATGCTGAGCAGCTACTTTCACACACACACACACACACATATATATATATATATATATATATATATATATATATATATATATAATTTTGCCATTCTATTAAAATAAAAAGGAAAGTATTTCATCTGACTCACCTGAAAATCAACTGTTACCCTGTGTGCTCTGCTGTATGCAGTAAATTTTTTCAATTTTAATAGGGTATTGATGCATGCATAAAATTAGCATATTATGCACAGTATGCATGCTATACACTGCAACAATAGCAGGTGTAGTATGGTAGTATGCTATTCCAACACAGCCATTCTCTCTCTAACACACACTGGAGTGTGGCAGAGTTATAATTAACCTTTATTTATATTTTTTGTAATGAAAGCAGCTATTAAGAGCCCTAATCAGGGTCTAAAGGGAATTGTGCTGTACAGAGGAGGACAAACTACCTGCTGCGGGTGCGAGTATCACGGTATCAGAGCACCGGTCAAAACACACTCAAACTCAACTAGCCCAGAGCGAGAGAGAAAGAGAGAGTGTGGGAGACAGCGAGAAAGAAAGAAAAAGAAAGAGAGAAAGAGAGCTAGGACAGAGTGAATCAATGAATAATTCATAAAACGTTGTTGTAATGTTCCGTCCGAACCCTGCAGGCCTGGTTAAGGTCAAGGATGGCTACAGTGTGTGTGTGTGTGAGATGAGTATGAGCTTTAGATTCTACAAAGCCAAATGGAATAATTCAGAACTGTAATGTACAACACAATATTTTAGCCACCTCGTATGGCACTGCAAAGATTTCAACCTGCAATCTGAGGTAGATTTTAAACTCTTCTCTCGTGCTAATAGTTGCTGTTTCTCATATCTGAGGTTTACAGATTTGAACAAACCCCTGACTCTACATATGATTAAATGGGCAAAAAGTCTGATAGATTTACCTTGAATAAGGGACAGAATTCATATCTATATGCCAGAAAAATCACATAGAATTAAGGGTGGGCTTTTTTGACTTGAGACAGTAGGCAACTACCCAGAATGCCCTAGCAACACCTTGGCAACCACCAAAAATGTTTGTACCTGCATAGCAATGAGTTAAAAGCCACATAAACTGGGTTTCCATTACAGATTTGCACAAAACGTTTGCAATATTCTATAAATGTTGATAAAAAAACTCTTACGAAATGACGGCGTTTCCTTTAAACGATGTTATACGACTAAAACATAATTTTTTCCCTCTCGCGATAAGTCTTGGCGACGGATGTTGGTAGGTTTATGTATATCGCAGCCACCGCACTAGCCATTATTTTTAATTGAAGGAGACGTAGACATGTATCTTTAGCAAAGCAGCGTGGAGAGCCGCTTCTGGGGCACTTCTGAAACGTGCAGCGGCGTGGCTGGTATAAACACAAGCATTGACTAGATTGGCAACTATCAGCTCCGTAATGCGCCGCAGACGTGTGCAGTGTAAATAAGGGGTTATCCAAGTATTAATAGCAAGGAAAGCCCCTTATACAAGCAATGTGTAGTCGATGCTTGTGTAAGCGGCCACATATGAGGTGTTGTTTTGAGGTCGTAGTACATTAAAGAATGATCATGTGACTTTTACTTATGCCAGGTGACCTGTAAATGTGAAAAAGCTGTTTCCATTTTGCAAAATATTCATTTTTCAAAATGCCTGAAAAACCACCTCATGCTAGTGCAAAAACTTTTTTATGATCTATGGGAGTTTTTGTGAAATTGACGTGTTTCGATTGGGTATATTTTCAATTTGCAATTTCAATTCACGCAATTTGAAGGGTAATGGAAACGCGGCTACAGAAGACCTCAGCAACTACAAAACAACAAAGCTAAAAACCACACAGAACACCTTAGCAACTATATAGGAACTCCCTAGCAACCACCAACAACAATTAAGCAACTGCATGGCAACAAGCTAAAAACCACACAGAACACCTTAGCAACTATATAGGAACAACCTAGCAACCACCAACAACAATCAAGCAACTTCATAGCAACGAGCAAAAACCACAAAGGCCACCTTAGCAACTTTAACGCCACCACTAAGCAACCACCAATAACACATTATCGTCATGGAGATTGTGTTTTGCATAGGAAATTATAACAGAAATCAAAACACCTTGGCAACTACAAACCAACACCCTGGCAAATGCATGGTAATGAGCTAAAAAAACACAAAGTAACTACTTAGTAACTGCAACAACACCTTAACAACTGCATAGCAGCGAGCTAAGGACCACATAGAACACTTTAGCAACAACAAAGCAACTCCCTAGCAACCAACTGCATAGCAATGAGATAGCCACACAGAGCACCTTAGCAACTATAAAAGTAATTCCCTAGCAACCAACAACAACACCATAGCAACCACACTGTGACTGAATCCCTTAGTAACAACAAAGCAACTTGCCAGCAACCACCAACAACACCCTAACAACTGCTTAGCAACAAGCTAAAAAACACACAATTACATTTTTATGTGAAGGAAAGAATAGCTCACAATTTCTTTGTAAAATGTAATTTAATTTAAACTTGATTTAGCCTAAATTGAACTAATTGTTCTAAAAATTGTACTAAATTGTACTAAAAATACAGCTGTGTGTTAAAGTATACATGTAAATAATGATAGTAAGTTCAATTTCCAGCTCAATCTATGGGTGTAATGAGAATGTTGTGTTTGATTTCCTGTTAATGGATGATTTGTTGGGCCAGTCAAAATATAACACACAGACACACAAACACAACATTTATTGATTAACCAAGGACACACAACTTGATAAAACCAGCTTAAATCAGCCTAAGATAGTTTGATGGTTTCAGCATTGAGGGTTTTAGTGGGGTTTTGTGCACTTTTCAACTGATTAGGACCAGTTTAAACCAACTTAGACTGGTTTAAGATCAGCAGTTCCATATTTCTTTCTGTCACTTTTTCCTTCAAGTTTTTTTCTCATTTTAACACAACACACAGTAAACGCTTTTTTTTGTGCACTTATTGCTTCAAAAACTTCCAGCTTTAATAATTTGCGGCACAAACAAATTAATGCTGTTCTAATTACACATTTGTGGTCATTCCAGACAAACACGTAAACAACGAAAATCTGATTACAAGTGCGAGATTATTTTTCTTCTCATTACAAGATGAGCAACACGCGATATGAGCAATGGAGAAACCTCCAAGCTACACATTAACACCACACACACACACGCAATAACGAATGCAATAACAGCAACAAACAACAATAACAATAATAAAACCTTTGGAAAACGTTTCATAAATGATCAGTGTGTAATTAGTGTAACCTATGATGCGGCCTCCTTATGGAGAACTATTTGCGCTTTCCTCGCCCCTGTGTGTGTGTGTGTGTTCTCACGTGCCCTGCAGGGCCGACCTTCCAATCATTATCTGTCTGTCTTATTACCCCGCCAACCCAAGCCCACTTTTAAATAAAATATGCAAAGGTTTCTTAAATGATGACCCGGGGCGACGTGGATCTCCTTTGCTGCTGTACAGGCTGTTAATCTGAGAAATGCAAATTCTCTTCATCTTCCTCCGCTGCTTTATTAACTTTTTTGAATTTAAAATTCCACGAACAATGAGTTCTGTCAGCTTCTGGAATTATATTTTCCTCGTTTCTTTTCATGTGCTCGCAGAAGCGCGTTTCACCAGGGGAAATAAGACGGTTTCATCTCCTTCTCTCCATTTAATTGGCTGCTTTGCAATTATTAGTTTTTGCTGCTAAAGTCTAAAAAAGACTTCTCTTCCTGTTTTCTTAAAGCGATAGATGTCAACACTAGTTTGTCGATGTGTGAAACAAGAACGGCAGTCAGCGTTCCTGCCGTTTTGCCACCCCAGAATGAGAACTGGGACGGTTTTTATTCCAGCGCGGGGTTTATTTTGCTGTATTCCCTCTCCTCTTCGTTCTCTTGCACTCTTCTGTCATTGAAGTCTATCTGTGTATAGCTCATGAATTCAACAGAATTACTCATGTAGATGTTTCTTAGGACTGAAATCTCTGATGGCATCCGCATAGTTTTTTAATGGTAGAAAGACAAAAATAATTATTTTAGAATAATTTTTTTAGAAAATGAGACAGTTTTTTTTTTTTACCGATTAGCCCACAAAAGCCAGTTTCTACTGTTTTTACCTTCTCCTACAAAATAATGTGTCCATTTAAGTTTTTTTCCCCCACAAATTTCACTGCATACTAATTATAAAAGAATTAGAGAGTGTGTTTAAAATAGTTTTAGATAAAGTCAATCAGAAATTGATCTCGGATCATATACACTTCTTAAGCCATTCATATATTTGCTCTCTGACGTCATTAAATCACAGTTTTACAACAGTCACCGTTTGCAGACACCATTGAATTGAATGAGCATGCTAAATCATATCTGTCACATAATTGTCTGTGATTTAGTATAATTTAGCTTCGTTGATATACTATTATTATATATCAATAATATATTTATAATATTATATTTTTACTTTTTAAATATGTTTATTGGTTTTAATAAAAAAATAGTTTTAGTTTAGTATTAGTTAACTATAATATTGTCACACCATTTTACAAAAATGCATTAGTGCCATTAATGCATTAACTAACAATGAACAGTATTTAACAATCTTATTAATATTAAGAGTAAGAGTAAAATTAATTTCACATTAATAATAATACACAAACCCACACATACAATGTCTTTCTCTTTTTAGAAAGAGACACATACATACAGTCATGCATTCATTCACATGATTACATATTTATATCCAATCAGATCACAGCGCTGGCACAGCGCTTGGCTTATATCCAGTCAGATCGTGATTGGCTGGCACAGAGTATGTGTCTTCTGAATTCTCCCAGAATGCATCTCAGCGGGGCTTCATTAAAAGGTGGCTGCAGGGTGAAAGGAGCAGTGACCACAGGTGGTTTGAATGCTGTGTGTCCTGAGGTTGTGTGTGTGTGTGTGTGTGTGTGTGTGTGTGAGAGAGTGAGTGGGTTAGTTTGTCTGATCTGGGCTCCTGTCTAAACTCAGGGGATTTAGATCTGAACTGTCTTCCCCCACAAACATTCCTCATTCATGAGAGAAACACACACACACACACACACACACAGGGCCATCAGAGCTCATGACCAACTGGCTGGTTTGATCAACTTGCAATAACAGATGTACTGCTAAAATGAGTATTAAGGAATAATCTGGTTTGTTTTTATGGACAGAATCTGCGGCGCCCTGACGATTACCAGAAAACAGTTTAGATTCGTCAGTAAGTGTAAATGACTGGAAAATGTATTTACAGTAAAAACACTAAATGTTTAAAAACAGCTAATATCTTTAAAAAGTGTTACTTAATGTCTAAATCAATATTTAGGTGGGGAACTTAAAAAGTATCTGAAAAGTAAACCGTAGGACTTCTGTAATATTGTTTTATTTATTACAAAAACTATATGTTGACACATGTATGAGACGATTTCTTTTTTATTTTGAGTTTTATGACAAGTTGCAATTACTAAGCAAGTCATATGATACATGTAAGTAACTGATGAGTTCAGTGAAGGATTTGTTAGACTGATTCAAACTGGTAACTCATTCATTTGAGCTTTTCATTCAAAAAATCGGCTCATAAGAGTCTTTTTTTTTTTGGTAATCGGACTACACTAGACATGCTGTATGGTTTTTTATTTACTAAAAAGAACTGGCTCAAAACAGCCACTTGTCTGTAAATCAGATTACACTGGTTGCACCATTTGTTTTCTGATTCAATTAAAAGAACCGACTCATAAGAGTCATTCGTTTGGGAATCAGACAAAACTAGTCATGCAATATGTTTCTTTGATTTGCTAAAAAGAACTGTATTATACGAGTCACTTGTTTGTGAATCAGACTTAACTGGTTGAAGTGTATATTTGGGATTCACTAAAAAGAACTGGCTCATGAGAGTCATTTGTTTGTCAGTCAGACTACACTGGTTGCGTTGCATATTTTTCAACTCGCTAAAAAGAATTGGCTCATAAGAGTCATTCGTTTGGGAATTAGACTACACTTGTCACAGTGTATGTTTTCTGATTCACTAAAACGAACCTGCTCATAAGAGTCATTTCGTTTAGGAATCAGACTACACGCTGTATGTTTTTTTGATTCACTAAAAAGAACTGACTCTTAAGAGTCACTTTTTGTTCATCAGATTACACCGGTTGAGCTGTGTATACAGGATTCACAAAAAATAAGTGCTCAAAAGAGTTATTTGTTTGGCAGTAAGACTACACTATAGTCACGCTGTATGTTTTTTGATTCACTACAAGAACTGGCTCATAAGATTAATTTGTTCAGGAATTAAATGACACTATTTGGATTCTCACTAAAATTCACTAAAAGGAAGACCAGCTCATAGGAGTCATTTCTTTTTGAATTAGACTTATCTGGTTATGCTGTATGTTAGTTTTTTCATGCCATGTTTAGGGCTGCATTTCCCAAATAAACTATCTACGATCTTACTTACGATGGCTTTTTTGCCATTATGTTGTCTTTTTACTGCATCACATTCAATACAGAATGCAAACTTACATCCACACTCACAGGTAAGATATAACTGTTTTTGCAATGGCATAGAAGTTATCTTTCCTGGAAATTACCATTTTGCACTTCAGTGTGTCTGTCCACTTTACTTTTTAAACTGGCTTAGCGTCTAAACAAGACATAATAGTTGAAGTAACTGAAAGTGCAGCTTCATGCAAGTCTCTGAAGACAAATAGAGTTGCATGCTAAACATGTTAATGAGATTAAAACAAACAAATCACTTTAATGCATCTAATGCAATCAAGGTGGGAAGGACACCAGAGATGGGCTGCATTTAGTAGTAGTTGGGATTCCCAATAATGAATGTGATTGTAATGATTAAAAGTAGAGTAGATTACCAACAAAGAAAAACTTTTTTAACTTTTACATGAGGGAAGCAAAAGTCCAAAGTCAGTGTGCGTCCAGAGCAATGCAATCACTCCTTGGGGGAAAATCTAATGCAGTACTATGAACTAATGCATGACTTTATCAAATGCAGAACATGTTTGGTTGTTTAATTTAAATATTTGCTGCGGAAAACATTTAATTTTAATAGAGATTCATGCAAACATCCTGACACAAAAACACAGATGAGAGAAGCGAGAACCACAATAAGAACCAACTTGCATCATGAATTTGTAATAGGATTTATGGACAGCACATTTAGGAGTGTATATATCTGTTTTCTTTTTAAAATGAGCAATGATTCACATGTAATTTCCCATTTGAAATATATTTGCATTGAACCGTCGTTGGCCCGGGATAGTTTGGGTGTGGATTGGGGCCTGTTTTAATGATTGAAATAAGTGTGATTTTAAGTTACAAATATGTGAAATCACTCATGTGCTCTTCCTTTCTCCAGGTTTACACAAGTTCAGCTTGTTCAGAGATCTTTCTCCAGGCATACAGAAGAAGAAAGTGACACCTTTAATTAATCATAATGATTAAAGTGAGTAATGATTAAGCAGTGTGATTGCTATCCGCATGTTTTAAAGAGCCTGCCAAAGATCATTGCTGGCAGCTCTTTACAGATAACATACTGAAGTATAACAGTCAAATATTACTAGTATGCGTTCAACCAGCAAGTCAACCCTTGTTTAATCAATCAAATGAAGCTTTTTAATCAGACCTCTGCAAAACTCTTCACTGTTTTAAAGTGAGAGACAAATATGAATGTGATCCAGTAAAGTAAATAAATAAATATAAACATTCGATTTAGTAAATAAACACTCAACCAAATATTTGGTAACACTTTACAATATGTTACAACATTGTAATGCATTACAGTTTTTTTCAACTGCTTACACACATTTTCAAAACTTTGCCTCTTTTTTTTTCAAAACTTTACACAAGAGTTGCACACACAAAATGCAAAATGCCTCACTTCTCTTGCAAAATGAAGCACTGCATTCAAAATATCACAAACACATCTCAAAAGCAAACATTTGCAAACACCTTTGCCATAATATTAATTCCTGTTAGATTTTTTGTGTGTTACATAGAGAATTGTGTGTTGTGCTTTGCAAAAAGTGTTTTATGAAATTGAAAACTGAGAATTAGTGTATGGTTTTGCAGGTTTGGTGTGTGGTTCTGGTGTTTAAGTGTGACAGGTTTCAGAAATCGTGTGACAAGTAAAGATTTTGTGTGTAAGCAGTTGAAAAAAAACTGTAACTAACATTAACTAATACATTTGTTGCAGTATTTATTAATCTTTGTTAACATTATACAAATACAACTGTTCATTGTTAGGTCATGTTAGCTCAGCTCTATAGTAACAGTAAAGTACTTAACAATAAAGTAACAATATATTATATGTATAATCTGCTTAAAATAATAGTATCAATAATGATGATTTTTAATTAGGGTTATTGCTGAAATTGGCCTATGGTCTATGACATTGTCCCTGATGTGGAGGTACAAACATTTGCATTGTATTTTTACTTAAAGGTCAAAAGTGATGTTGTTTTGTCAGAGTGTCTGATTTTGAGGATGAGTTTGCAGAGAACAGGGCTGCAGTCACCGAATCGCTACATAAATAAGGACGCACCTCCATTCTCCTCTTTTTTGTTATAGAATTAATTCAAAGCATCCGTTACCTCTACGTTTCTTTTCCAATTATAGTCTTCTTTTGCTTTTGTTTTTCGAGGGCAAAATGGATTGTGTAAAGTATGAGCTCCTGCATTATGGAAGTGCTTACGTTGAGATTTATTTTTTACCATGACTAGCTGTGAATGTTGTTGGTTGTGAATGTTGTTGCCTGTGTGTGCGTGAAGTGCTTGGCTTAGGAATTTCTCAGACTTGGATCTCCCCCCTTAGGGTGAACGTCATGTCAGGATTTGAAAGAACAGAGACAGTCAAACCTACACACACACACACACACACACACACACACACACACGTACAGTAGTAGAGATAATTGCCGCAGGTGTGCTGTTTTGATCCTCAACAGTATGAGGAGATGCAGAGGAAACCAGGCCGAAGTTGTGTGTGTGTGAGTTTGCGTGTGAATGACAGTCAGTGAAGATCATGACAGACTGATTTCAGCACAGTAATGAAAATGATTAATGTGATTAAAGATCAAACACACACAGCGGATCTTAGGAAAACTCACATTCCACTTCTCAGTCATTTGCCAGTCACTTCAGATTCTCACCTGTCATCTCATCTGTGTTTATTTCTTTGATTTGAACGGCACCCGCGGCATATTGTTATCATTACTATGACTACTGTAACTTGAGGGACCTGCTGTAGGTTATCCTGGAGCAGTACAACTGAAAAAAATGAAAAAGAAACATATCCCGTTACTTGTCGCAAATTAATACATAAAGCCTGCATTATGTACAAATCTTATTTTTAGTATGTAGGACAGAGATTTAAGATGTTAAATGTTCAACAAATAATTACAATCTGCACATTTGCACAAGGAAACTAATGTTGAGTAGCTTTAAACCTTTTTTTTTTTTTTACCAGAACTAAAACCATAAAAACATTAAACATTAACTGAAATGAAATAAAAACCTTAAACTTATTTTATGTCAGCTAGTTGCCAAGGCAAAGTCTCTCATTTACATTTAGTTTAAGTTGAAGTACTAAAATAACTATAAAAAAATCTATACAACTAAACAAAAAAAGATAAAAAATTATGCTGTATAGAAAATAAAATACTAATAAAAAACACTCAACAAAATTACTCAAACTTTAACTAAAATTAAAATGAAAACAGAAAATAAAAATAATTTCAAATTCATAATATTAACTAATACTATAATATTATATCAATGACACTAAAATAACACCGCTTTGAGCATCCCGACCTGCCCGGAGTGTTTGGGAAACCTGTTTGACAACAGTCATTATTTTTGGTGATGAATAAAATAAAATAAAATAATGAAATAAAATATTTGTAATTTATTATTATTACATTTAAGATAAAATGGTCATGACTTAAGTCACGTGCATAAAGTATTTAAAAAATGAAGTATACATTTCCATTATTAGCACAAATGTCAAGTTCTATCTCGTTTTTAGGTTTCATACTGTTTTTGCAGTATACTGTGTTCATGCATGCAATATCCAGCTACGCTTGCAAAGATGTGCAGTATGGTGCACTTAAAACTGTATCCTACAATGCAATGTCTCAACTTGATCTTGTCATTAATGAATTAGGCATAATATCAGACAAAAGTTATCATCTCTTTATGGACTTATTGGTTGCTCAGACTGACAAAAGCTAATGTTTCAAAAATGGTTTTGTAACACCATCTGGGTGCCAGAGGTGTAAAGTTTTGGAGTAAATGTAATTAGTTACTGTACTTGAGTATCTTTTCGGGTACTTTGTAGTTGTACTGAGTATCAAAGATATTAGCAACTTTTACTCTTTACTTCACTACATTTGAAATGAGTGTTGCAGTTACACATTACATTTTGCATGGACCTAGCTTTTTCTGCAGCAGTTTATTTCTGCTTCTATGTCACTTCCTGTCTCCCGTGGTGTTTGTAGTCAGTTTGTAGTCCGTTTGTTCATTGGTTCCCTTGATTAGTCTCCCCAGGTGTGTCTTATCTTGTTAAAGGAATACTCCACTATTTTTGAAAATAGGCTCATTTTAGATTCATTCAGACGCAGTGCCTGAAAATAGTCCCCAGCACGCTCCCTGTGCAAGCAGGTGGTCACGTTGGTTATGTTGGCGGAAGCTAGCCTATTTTCAGGCACTGCGTAATATCATTGCGCCTGCTGCACCCATGGTACGGCAGCAAAGTTCCTTGATTATTACGCCGGAATGAGACTATAGTTCCTAGCCATATCAGCCTAGAAAATTGCAACTTTTAATTTTCCGTCAGTCTTAGTACACGATGTAACTACAGAAGAGTCAAGTTTTAAATAGGAAAAATATAGAAACTCTTT
>NW_015542331.1:132425-146634 GCF_001515605.1 Sinocyclocheilus anshuiensis | reverse complement strand
TTAGTTCCTTGTGAGTTGTTGAATGTAATGGTTGTCTGTTTGCCAGTCATTCTATTCTTTGTTCCCTTTGGTTTTTGCCTTATTGTTTGTTCTTTTTTTTTCATGAAATACCAGCACATAGATCCTTGCCTCTGCCTGTTTTCCGCAGCTTCTCCACAACGTTACAGTTTTTCACTGGCATGTCTCTTTGACTAGTGCATCTTTGAGCCTAAGTAAAATACTTAAGTACTGTTAAAATCATATACTCTAAAACTTTTACTCAAGTTGTTTTGGAATTGGTGACTTGTAACGTGTAGTGGAGTAATTTTCACTGTAAGGTATCTGTACTTTTACTCAAGTGTGGTTTTTAGGTACTCTTTACACCTCTGGGTGCAAAAAATGACCTCTATTTTACATTCATGGCCATTTAAAAGCATAAATTACTATGTTATATTAGATGGTTTATAGATGGCTGATTCTCTTTTTCTGGAGTGCTGTTTAAAAACATGAAATGGATAGTCAGGAGAGTCAAAATAGCATACTATCATACTACTCTTACTATTTCTGCCATATATGCCAGAGAACTGCCATTGAGATGAATGGGAATGCGAACAGAGAGCTCTACATAGCTATAGTAGACCTCTATGAGCTGAGATCATGTGACAACAGAGAGCATACTGTTTATCGATGTATAATAGATATGGTTTCATATACTATTTTTAAAAACAGTAGGCATATTATTCAGTGTATACTCTGCACTATTTTTTCCAGAGAGCAGTCAAAGGCAGAGAGATGACAAGAGATGCATTGATCTGAGCAGATTTCACGGCGTGTGTATAAATAAGAGTGCGAGAGAGGAGCAGATGGGGAATGACAGACAGAAAGACCGAATTTAATCTTCACTCGTGTGTCAAAATAACACAGCCTTCTTTTTTCAACACAAGCACAGTACACTTTTTTTGGCCAAAGCGTGATCCCAAAGTAAATACATATTTATGAAGTGTGTGTGTGTGTGTGTGTGTGTGTGTGTGTGTGTGGCAGTAGAAGAACTGCTGATCATGAGTTAAATTTTTTTCCCTACTTCCTGATCCAGACAGGAAATAGCCCAGGGGGCGGGATTAACAGAGCTCCAGCAGCACCTCATTTACATATTCAGATAGTCGATGTGTCCATCACCATGACAGATTTACTCTCCCGGTCTCTCTCTGTCTGTCTTTCGCTCTCAAACACACATGCATCACCGTCTGTTTAAAATGTTTAAGAACAAATAACTGGTGTAAATGACAGATGAGTTCACTGTCATCGCAGTGGCCTTTGTCATAAATGGAGATAAATGAGGTAAACGAGTGAATAATGAACAAATGAACTAGAGACTGAGCGGTAGGCCAAAAAGATGTGCAAAAAATTATTACAAAGCACAAATAGAAGGAGTGTTGGATCAGAACTATTTACCCTACATACTGTATTACATAAAGTATTACAGTATATATAAGTATATATAAAAAGTATATAAAATTGTAAAAAAAGAATGTGGAAATAATTTTCACTCAATTGCTAGTAAATTTCACAGACAGAAACAGCAAGTAGCACACTAAATTAAATATGAAATTTCAAACTAAAAATACTGTTTTCTTGTGAAATGTACTCAAATATATGTGTGTGTATATATATATATATATATATATATATATAATTTCTATTACATTTTAATATTAAATATTACATTTCTGTTAGTGTTTTTTTGTATTGTCAGTCTTTTTTTCTTAATGTTTATTTGACATATTTGTGTTTGTTTATTTAAGAGAATCAACACATAATGCACTTTTATGCTTTTTCTTAAACAGTTCATATTTCGTGACAAATCTATATATATGTGTGTGTATGTTTATGAATCTATAAAAAATGGTGCACACAGGTTAAATCACAGGTGTGTGTGCATGCATTCATTTAAAATTGCATTCTAATACTGGCCTATGATATCTATATAGGGTATAATACATTAAAACATAATATCACACATGAAATGGTGTGTAATTTTATCAGCTGTTAAAACATTATACTATTTAGAGGTATAAATATGATTGTGTAAGTATCACAATGTATTGTACAGAACATACAAATGATTAAAGTATTGTAAGGCATTAAGAATGTTTTGCTGATGTATGCTTTATCAGGACTCGCAAAATTTCAAAATCCCTGGTAGCCCTTCGGGCAGGTACTCTTCAGATTTTGGTAGCCCGAAAATTAATTTAACTAGCCCAAATAAAAAAATACCTTTTTTTTAAATATAGAAAATCAGATAGGAGTTTAAATGTCAATCAAAAATATTTTCAATACACAAATATCAACAAATATGAAGGAAGGAATTTTATTTCACTATTTACAGGGTATCTGCAGTTATTTTAAAAAATAAATTTAAGGCAATTTATGACCCATTTTAAGAGCTGCACAAGTAAAATGAACACTGTATGAGTGGGGTTGGACAATGTCTATGGTAACATACAGTATTGAGCCATAAAATTACATGATTTACAGTTCAGATACAGGTTTTCACAAAAACAAAAATCTTATACAACAGCATTTCAGCCTTAAGACCATTTTTATGAAAAGGGATAAGTCAAGCATATACATTATTATGTCAATTTAAAACATATGAATATTACTGTCTTAATTGTTTAGATTTTTAGAAGGCACATTAACTTCTTTCTCATTTACAACTCTGTGTTTGCTGTGTAAAAACATGAGTTGATATTTGCATTGATCTGACCATAAACAGCAAGAAAGGCTTATTGGAAATGCAATGTGTGTGTGTGTGTGTCTGATTGTACAATAGGCCTATATACTTTATTTTTTTATTTTTCACGCAAATTTCTATGTGCAAAATCAAGTGTGATTATATACAAGTAATGATTCTCTTATGTGTGCATGTGCTGGTTTGTGTGTGTGTGTGTGTGTGTGTGTGTGTGTGTGTGTTGGCCAGCATTAGATGAGCTGGCAGCGTATGTCTCCAGGACAGGATTAAACCGTTCTCTCCTCTCACTGCCCGCCGTAACATAATTAATGCCTGTATTAATAGGCCAGCTAAAAAATTCATTAAAAAATCCATTAAAAATAAATGTGTTTTTACATAAGACTTTGCCTCAGGTACTGAGGAAGAAAAAAAACAGAGAGAAAATAAGATAAGGAGAAAGAAAAATGGAATCGATTGTTAGCTTTCAGGTCAGCGTGAGACGGCAGCACCGTTTGAAACGGGTTAAATGGAGGGAGTTTTAAATATCCACGGAGAAAAGGCTTTTGAGGAGAGGAGAGATGAGAGGAGCTTCAACTCAATCGCTCCATGCTCTGAGTGAAATTAGCCGTGCTAATAGGGCTCACGCCACTCTCATCTGTCCAGTTCACCAAACGAGCTTTTGCTTAAACGACACTCCAAGATTCAAAACAGTCCTGAGCTCCAGTCAGGCCAGAGCCTAATTTACTTTTAAATTTTAGTCCTAAATTAGTCTTGTTGAGGAAAGCGTGTTTAAATCTGTCATCCGAACACATGGTGTGATTTTTGACAATTAATGCTAAGCATTTTCTGTATCCATTATAAGTATTCATAATGCCTTATAATCAGAGTGATCTTGTGCATAAAGATGGTTTCAGTTTCTGTCCAAATGCACAAAAATGCATGCGTGATAAAACTATTTATACTTTATGTACAAATACTAAAGAGATGATATTATAATTCTGGCTAATGGTCGACCAATATAGGTTTTTATTGACTTATGCAGACACAAATATCTAGAGAGCAATATTATATACATATATGATACAATTTAATGATAACAAATAAGATAAACACAAATGTGTTGAATTTGAACAGAATATTGATCAAATATGAAAGTATTGAAGATGCACATTAACAAATCTGTTAATTGGTTATTGGGCAATGCAGAAAAATTAAAAATATCCGCATAATAACTTGCATTGATATATTAGTCTCTCCCTACTCATTATGATAAATTTTATAATTTTATAATAATTAACATTTATATTTATACATTTATACAAGTTTTATATTTGTAAGCACAGTTAAATTGCATCATAATAATGGCTTATGATGACATCTATAATACATTAAAACACAATATAACACAAAATGCGGTGTAATTTAACCAGCTGTTAATGCATTATACTATTTAAAAGTATACATGTGATCATATAATGTATGGTTACAGTTATATACAAGAATACAACTGATTAAAGGTGTATTACAAGTCATTAAGATTGATGTATCGCATATAAGCTTCATAAAAACTGACTGAATTGATATCAGTTTGATATCATTATGTTTCTATTAGAAATCAATGGCAAGTCTAATAAAGCAACTGTAGTACAGTAAGTGAAATTATCGCACTAATAATTCACATCTATCTGGGACAAGTATATATACAGAGGCCCTGATATTAATCAGACAGGTAAAGAGTTCCTGATTTCTTCTGAATGTAAAGTGCTCTGTCAGTCACATGGGCTTTAGACACATGATGCAGGACTAATAATTACAATTTAAAAAGGCTTTAAACTGAAAGAGCTCCCCGGGCGTTTCGTTCTCATTTCCAAAGATATTAATTTGAGCCGAGTGGAGAGATATTTTTCTAAAGGAAATATTTAATTAATTTCCACATATGAGCGTAAGGGGTTCTACTGGATAATAATTACGATTTAATATTTTCATTGTGTTTTTTTTTTTTCCTCTCTAATGCTGGTCACATGGAGATCAGCACCGTTATGTGCACGTATAAAACCCACTAATAAACACAATCCAAAGAGATTTTATCCATCTAACTCTAATTCTGTATATTTTTTGTGAATATATATTTCAGCTGCATCCAACACATTTTGAAAAGCAAACTGCAGATTGTGTTCATCTAGAGACATGCAGGTACACACACACACACACACACACACACACAGATAGGATAATAATAATGTGTGTTTGTTTCTCTTGAGCAAAAGAAAATATTGCATTATGGATAAAAATAGCTGGCACTGTTAATTTTTGCTTTGATCATTTATGTGTTTATTTCACAGGGCTAAACAGTACAGGCCACAGACCAAATATTAAATTATATACTGTCACTGCAGCACTGCTGTGTGTGTAAGAGAGAGAGAGATGAGAAATGAGAAGAGGTGATGATATCCGTTTGTTAATTTGCCCTTTCCTTAGGCGATTACTCATCCTTCTCATATTTATCAATACACAGCGCACAATCCATCTCACACACACACACACACACACACACACCATCCCAACATCATCTCTTTGTGCTCAAACACACGTAAACACGTCGACTCGTTCCATTCCAGTTTTATGTGTGTCGTTATCACTTGTGTGTATCTGGGTGTGTTTTTGATTATCACACACACACACACACACACACACACACACACACACACACACACATTGTCAGTGAGTATCAACATTCCTCCAATTAACTTTCTCAAACTAAAGCCACTGCCCTGCAGCCAACACACACACACATGCAAATTTTTTTTTACAAACACAAATTTCAAAAATCCAAAAGACACATGCACACACAGATTTTATCTTTACAAAATTAAGCAGCACTAAATGCAAAACAGGTGTAAAAAACAAAACAAAGCATGAGCAACCTTTATTTTCTTGCTTCATACACTTACTCTGTGGTCTAAAAATGTTCCTACACTCAGAAAAAAAGGTACAAAAGCCGTCACTGGGATGGTACCTTTTCAAAAGGTACACCTTATTTGTCCCTAAAGGGTGCATATTAGTACCTAAATAGTAAATATTAGCACCTTTTAAAAAGATGCCGCCCCAATGACAGTTTTTGTACCTTTTTTTCTGAGTGCATATAAATAAACAATTTAGAATTGTTAGTATCAAGACACCTTCAAGAATCTGTCACTGAGAAACCCATGATGAAGCACTATAATATTCCTTATAGTGATTGAGACTCAAATGAATCGTTTGACACAAACCATTCAAACAAACTAGTTCACTAAAATCAAAACATTTTCCTAATTCTACTCATAAGTAGTGTTTCTGTATGTGTGCTCAGGATGGGAACTATACACTGTAAAAAAATATAAAATATAAATAATTTTTGGAGTATGTTTTGCAAGAAAATACTATATTAGCCTTTACTTCAAAATTTCATGTTTAATTCAATGCGTTACTTGTCATTTCTTTGTAATTAATTGTGATATTTACCATCAATTTCTGAGTGAAAATTGTTTACCCTTTTTTCCCAATTGTATACTTAGATATACCTTAAGGACAAAACAGTTAGACCAAGTTAGACCACTCAGACCAAACCGAATGATATTAGCTTTAAATAAAACACGTGTCCATGTGTGTGCATAAATGAATGGGGCTGGTCAGTATTTGATGACACTAAACGCTTCATTCCACTGAAATGGAGGGATTATTGATCAGAAGACTAACATATAGATACACACACTCGACAGCACACACTTTTCTCTTTCTTCTGTGATCTGTTCTCTCTCTCATGGCCGTGGGTGAGCCTCAGGGCTACAGAAAGCTCCTAATAGGCATGTCATTCTCTTCTGTTGTCTGAATGCTGTGTGTGTGTGTGTGTGTGTGTGTGTGTGTGTGTGTGTGTGTGTGTGTGTGTGTGTGTTTGTGTGTGCGCGAGTTACACTGATGATTTACAGGCTGCTATCTGCACCTCTGTGCCCAAGGCAACTTAGAGAAATACGATTACTGAGTAACACACACACACACACATCCATCATCAGTCAGATCTACTCATACTGAGATTCTGGGAAGTTTGTAAAGACTGAACATCCAGTTCAGAGTGTCTGACTTCCTCTAAATATCCCTTTTTTCAAACCAAAGAACAGCATGGAGTGAATCTGATAGAAGACAGATGCTGGGTAATTTGATTAACTGCCACTGACTGAACGGACATTTCCCAAGATGCATTTCAAGATTCCTTGTCAGTAAACACAAAATATATTTTTAGATGTAAAGTGTACTCAGCAGAGGTTCAGCACTGGAGTAGTGAGAGTTTCATTGTCTCAAAACACCCTCAGGCTGATTTCTTCCTGTTTTTGGTGGAAGAATCTGTACATAGCAAATGAGAAAAGACAGAGAACGACTTTCACTCTGCAAGATTTCAATAAGATTTTTTTTTTAAATATTTTTGAAAGAAGTCTCTTATACAAGGCTGCATTTATTTGATGAAAGATACAGTAAAATCAGTGATACCGTAAAATATTATTTCAATTTCAAAATACCGTTTTTTTATTAAAAAGAATAGCAAAGAATTTAGATTTTCAAAAGTGACAGTAAAACATTTATAATGTTACAAAAGATTATATTTTTAAATAAATGCTGTTCTTTTGAACTTTCTATTCATCAAAGAATCCAGAAAAATAAAATGTATCAAACAAAAATATGAAGCAGCACAACTGTTTTCATCATTGATAATAATAAGAAATGTTTCTTGAGCAGCAAATCAGCATATTAGAATGATTTCTGAAGGATCATGTGACACTGAAGCCTGGAGTAATGATGCTGAAAATTCAACTTTGATCACAGGAAAAAATTACATTTCAAATTATATTACAATAAAAAGAGTTATTTTAAATTGTAATAATGTTTAACACTATTGCAGTTTGGTGAGCATAAGAGACTTCTTTTAAAAACATAAAAAAGTCTTAATTATTCCGAACATTTGACCAGTAATATATAGCAATAATGTGTAAAATTCATGTAAATGGAAGAAATCTGCACTTTTTAATCCACTAATTAATGATTATAAATTGCTATCACATCCTAATTGAGAAACACTTTAACCATGATGCAACTACACAGTCTCACAATTAAACAGCATTCTAGAAAATTTTATCAGTGCAATAATGAAATGTCGCTTCGTTAAAGGGAGAGTTCAACCAAATATGTGAAGTCTGTCATCATTTATTCACTACTTTCAAAACTTTATGAGCTTCTGTTTTTCTGCAGAACACACAAGATGTTTTGAAGAACATTGGGAACCAAACAACGAGAAGAAAGAAAGTCAAACAGGTTTGGAATGACATAATTCTTATTTTTGGCTGAACTATCTCTTTTCTGTGATTTCCCTGAAGATTTGGTTGCGTTTGCCAGCTGTGAAAGAATAGAGACTATTCTCAAACAGGTTTCCTGAACACTCCCCACATCTTGCCTTAGTTAAAGAAACAGGCAATTTTAGCCCGTTTTATTAAAACTACTTAGACTCCGCGGACCCGGATACGGGTCCAAAATCGCAAGACAAACAAACTTTTCTTGTGAAAGTACTTTGTGCCTTTGTAGCTTCAAGAGGGTCATTAAACTAATTATCACTGCAGATTCAGTAAAAAACAACAACATTCAATCATCTATAAAATGATGGATCATTGATCAGTTATGAATCATGCTGTGTCCTTAAAGGAGGAAAATCTATTTCAAGCTGCAGTGGGAAGTAATTCTTAAACATTTGATTAAATATGTTGTAATTTAAGATATCAGTCATTTTTTTATTAACAGAAGAAATTATACACAAAATTAAGTATTATTAAAATAAACAATAAAAAATAAATGAAATTTTAAATATAATGTTTATATGAATTAAATTATCATTATATATATAATGATATATTATAACATAACAGTTTCTCCCATATATATATATATATATATATATATATGGGAGAAACTGTTATGTGAATATATTACAGTTAAAAGACCCAATTGGATGTTAGCTTATTCTGCAATGTGCATGAAAAAAACTTTTTTTTTTTTTTCAATTAATTATATCTGGCAGCTCATTTGAAATGTTAAAGAAGCATAATATTGACAAACAGTTATGTAGATTTGAGCTTTTGACATGCCATTGACTTCCATTGTATGGACAAAAAAACCCACACTGATACATTTCTCAAAATATCTTCTTTTATGTTCGACAGAAGAAAGAAAGCCATACAGGTTTGGAACGACGTGAGGGTGAGTAAATGATAAATTTTCTGTTTTTCTCTTAATGCCACATTAAAAAAAAAAATGTCTGGTTGTCATTACATTATATAATAATGAGTGATCCTGAGGAGAACTGACTTCATACATCCACTAAAACTCAGCTAAACACCAGCTGATCAAGAGACATTGAGCAAAAATCGTCATGAAAGTTAGTTTAGAGAAAAGTCCCTGCAGCATTCAAGACACAGATATATACATACGTGTGAATTAAGTATCAACATATATTTTGAGGCCACTATACATTTAAACATAATACAATATTTTGAATAAATGTTTAAATATATTAAGTTCTAAAAAAACAATTTCATTACATATCAGTAGATCGGTATAAAAGTCCCCAGCATTATAGACAATTTTCATATGCATGCTGTAGCAAATCAAAAATTAGAATAACGTGATAACGATCACTTCCTTTAAATTAATGTTTGTTCTTTCACCAGCTGTTACAGAGAGAGAGAGAGAGAGAGAGAGAGTGAGATAGATGGATGGATGAGTAATAACTTTCTTTAGCCTGAGGAATGTGAGTGACAGTGATATGAATGTAGGAACTGGGAGAAGGTTTAATAAAATCTAACACACACACACACACACACACACACACACACACAAATCAAATCTAACTCAGGAAACAGCTTGTCGAGAGAGAGAGAGAGAGAGAGAGAGAGAGAGAATTAAACATTACAGGTTCACTCATGTAGATCGTGTCATTTGATTGTATCAGTGAGTGAGTCTTATATGCATCACGTTCCCTCACAAAATCAACTCTTTATTTCTATCAAATCAACGGCACATCCGTCTTCATACCAGTCACACACACACACACACACACACCACTGCTGCATCAGATTGAATGCAGAATGACTGTTTGATACAAAGAAACGATTGCGTAAAAAACTACAATGTAAATTTCAAGATTTAAGTTTCAAGATTCAAATAGGTTTATTTGTGGAAAAAAGCTTTGTTTGGCTGCTTAAAATATTTTATTTATATATGCATGTATGCTTATATATGTATGCATTTAGTAGATGATTTTATCCAAAGCATGATTGTATTATAATATATATACAATCTAAAGTGTAAAATAATATATAAATATTAAATATAATATGTAATAAAATATAATATACAATGATTTATAAAAATAAAAAGAAATATATAAATATAAATAAAATATATTTTTTATAAAAACATTTGATTATTATTATTAATAATCATCATCATCATCATCATCTTCATCATCGTCATCATAATGATTTTTTCTTATTCTTATTTTTATTTCAAAATGACCTTAAATGAAGAATCACCATCAGTCACACACAATAAAATAACAAAATAAAATAAAAAACTAATTAGACAATATGCCCTTAGTGCACATATCTTTATAAAATAAAAATATACATTTTATTTAAAAAAGTCAAATATTATTTCTTAATAAAAAAAGTTAATCACCTTCAGTCACACACAATAAAATAAATAGAAAAATAAAATAACATTTTATTAATAAAAATAAATTTAACAATATGCCCTTATAGCACACAATTTTTAAAATTAAAAAACATTTTATAAAAAAAAAAGACAATTTTCTTTAAAAAAGTTACCTTAAGTGAAGAATTATCTTCAATAAAATAAATAATTTTTCATTTAATGCACATGATTTTAAAATATGAATGAAATCTCTTTATTTATCAAGTGTGAAATATCTGTCTTTCTAATGCAGTGGCAGCAGCACTGATCTCTCTATTGATTCATAAAAGTAGAGCTGCTGTTCAGATGAAACGCTGGGTCTGTGATTCTTTTATATTTCATTCAGCCGGCCTGTTTCACCATGAGTCCTGTATGATGGGTTTACAGTGACTCTCAGAATCCATCTCACTGTTACACCCGTACAGTAGCCAGACGTCTGGCTTGCAGCGGTAGGTCTGGTCCAGTTTGCTGCTTGTTCTGGCCAAGAACCGCCCACTTAGACAGGAAAGGTCTATCAGACCCAACGAGGTCTGTAATGCTTGGAGAAAGCTATCCGTTAGCATTACCATTCATCTCAATGCTGCAGGACCCGCTGGAAATATGCCGTTTTAAATCTGCCATATTCGCTCACAGGCGCTCAGTTCTCAGCACAACTGTTTTTGAGACAATCGCCTGAGCCACAAATGCCATGTAACGAATCATTCTGGAGCTTTTACACTTTTAAGAGCCTCCAAAAAGAATGAGTCTCTGTTTTTTTTTTTTTATCTATTTTTTTTAATGTTTTTGCATTTAGTCTCTCACTAAGGCTGCATTTATTTGATCAAAAATACAGTAAAATCAGTAAAATTTTTAAATATTATTACAATTTTCTATTTTAATATTTGTTTAAATGTAATTTATTCATGGGATGCAAAGCTGAATTTTCAGTGTCACTTGATCTTTCAGAAATCATTCTAATATGCTGATTTGCTGCTCCAAAAAATTAAATAATAATAATATGTAATATAATATCATATCATATCATATACAAAATATATATTTAAAAAATTGCTTCTTAATATTTTTTTGGTAATCATAATATTTTTTTCAGGATTGTCTCATGAATAGACAGTTCAAAGAACAACATTTATTTGAAACAGAAAAGTTTTGTACGATTATAAATGTCTTTACTGGCACTTTTGATCAATTTGATGTGTTTGTTTCTAAATAAAAGTATTAATTTTTACTTTTAATTAATTTTGACTTTTGAATGGTACTGTACTTTTTTTTATATTAATTCTAATTATATTTTTAATTAAGTTTAACTGTTTCGTAAGTAACTTAAATATTTGTAAGTATAGTATTATTACTATCACGTTTGACCAATTTAATGCATCCTTGCAGAATAAAAGTATTAATTTATTTAAAAAAAAAAAAAAAGCATCTAGCAACCTTTCAGAGAATTAATGCAACAGATTTAATTAGTGACAAGTTCTTCATGAAAAATCCTCTCTGCACATTTTACACACAAATGCTTTATGACACAATACATGAGAATTTGGAAGAAGCATGCTCAATTGTAACAAAAATAATGTCACAATGGCAAACAAATAAATAAAAAATCTTAATAGTCCTTCAGAAACATGCTTATTTCCTGTCTATTGTAGTTACGGGTGACCGTCCCGACATGTAATCTGGTTCTAGTTAGAGAGTTTGGATCATGAAGTGTGGCTCCTGTCAAAAACCTGTCTATGTGCTGTTTCATCTCTCTTCATTGGCTCAACCAATCAAACGCTGGCATGGGACAGGAGATCATTGCTGGTGAATTATGGGATGTTGTGCAGGTGCCTCGGCCGGTTGCCGTAGCGATAGATCACGGTGTAGTGGAATTGGCGAGATGATAATTGATTGGCGTTGGGCTTCTGTGTGAAAGACAGAGGGGAAGAGAGAAATAAAGAGAGAGGGATGGAAGGCACGGCTGCCATATTAGATTCCTCTGACGGGCCGTTCACGCGGAGCGATACGGGCAGCCCCAGTGGTGATGTACAAACCTGGTTACGGAGGATATTAAACATGGCCAATAAGACACACACATACACACACACTTACGAGGCCCCAATGGTGATGTCCAAAATGCCCAAACCTGGTTACAGCAGATATTAAACACAGCCATTAAATCACACACACTCTGTTGTGTGTGTGTGTGTGTGTGTGTGTGTGTGTGTGTGTGTAAACCTGGTTACTGGCTTTGGGATATTAAACAATCCCATCAGCACCTTATTGCTCAACACTGGGATTTCTCATCGTGTCCCATTATTCCATTTACTACAGACTCTAATGCAGCGCTGGCCTTAGGCAAACACACACACTTTCACGCAAAGATAAACACACACATATGACATTTCCTCCTTAATTGTAATTCATTATTGAGAAATATGATATTGGATATGTATATGTGATATAGAAAGGCTTCATAATGCAGATTTCAACCGCAGGAGACAATGAGGAAATGGCTATAAAAATAAATATGGAGTTTCCTGTCCAGTTTTATGACTGAAAGTACAGTGTAGCTTTAAATTCAAAGATAAAATTGCGATATATTTTCAGTGTTTAATGTCTGTGGATTTGGCAGTAAAGATATGAACAGGATATAAAATAGGGTCTGATTTTTATTTAGATAAAAAATGTTATTTTCTAGTAAGAAAAGTTAAACATCAACATTAAATAGACACAATTTCTAAAATTAATGCAGTAATCAAAAAGTAATATCAAAATAAAATCAAAATATATAAAACAAAATATATATTGAGATATATACACACACACATATATATACATATATATGTATATATATATATATATACACACACACACACACACACTTTTCATAAATATGGAACAATTATTTTACATATCTAATAATTTTCATAACAAAAAACATTGAATTTGTGCTTTTAATATTTAAACACACACACACACACACACACACACACACACACACACACACACACTAAGGAAACCTAGCAGACAAATAAGAGGAGGAAAATGTTGTAGAACATGCAGATGTTACCAACTGATGATTTTTATTTTTCATTTGAGCTGGTCAGTCATTTTTCGTCCTATTTACATTTTCATTTCTGCTCTAGAACAATATTAAATCATTGCAGAAAGTAGAGTCGATAAGATGAGTTAAACACTAAATGTGACCCGTTAAATGTGGCGCTTTAATGATGGACATTCATCAACATCAGAGGCCGTGACATCATTTCCATCAACTCACAGAAATAGCACACAAGTGATGTTTAGCACAGCGACTGCAATTGTTGCTTGTGGATCGCCTGCCGTGTGCGCTGCCCCATTGATCACTATTGAAATGATTATATTCCAGTCGCTTTATGCAGTTGTCTGGCAAACGCCCGCAGTGTTAACCTCCCTCAGGGCTCTGAGTGTCCTATGGTTGATCAGTCAGCATTAAACTCTCAAACTGGGATGTTTTTTTAACATTAGTTTTGAAGAGAACTCTCTAGATCCACAACAAACAATAGCACAGGCTTTGAGAGAAACATATAAAAATAAACATATGTATGTATGTATATTTATATGATTTATTTTTTAAAACATTCCATTTTGATTTATATATTAAAATGTATATAAATAAATTTTTATATAATTTTTATATTATTGTATATAATTCTAATATATATACAGTATATATATATATATATTTTTTTTTTAGGTATGTATATTTAT
>NW_015542331.1:125513-132395 GCF_001515605.1 Sinocyclocheilus anshuiensis | reverse complement strand
ACTGATATGTTATACTTCTAATAACTAGTTTTAATAACTAATCTATGAAATTAAAATTAAATATTTTATTACTTTTATTTTATAATTATATAAAAATGTTTGCCTATGTGGCAGGTGTAAATTGGACTACCCGAATTTAGACATATTAATGGTTGATTTCTGTTTTAGCCAGATACTTTTTATCCTTTCAATAATTGTGCAACTTAATGATCGAAGATAGAAATAATTTTTTTGTTTTGGAAGTTACATTCATAATCCAGTTGGTTTAGAAATCTTGGGGTGCGCGTGAATGGGCTTGACGCTTCTGACAGTCATAACTGAGGCGATTAAGGAAAGTGATCATTTAACAGTCCGTTTGACTGAAAATAACCATAATGAACACCCAGGCACATTAAATAGCGTTTTGTCCTCCCTCCTAGCGTTAGCATCCAAGGGCTTAGGCAAGAATATTAGCCTGGCAATGAGGCGCTGCGCTAATGCTACGCTAACTCTCCCCAACTCCCATGACTCCCCAGTGTTAGATAACAGTAAGAGCGATTGTTCAAACTAGTTGGTGTAACGAGGGATGACCGGGACACACCGCAGCGGAGAGAGGAAGAGACTCCCCCCTCCTCCACCGTCCCCCGGGAACATTTGCGACGTCTCTGTCACACCCCACAGGTTAGCGGTTAGCACTGATGAGTGGATGGAAATGTGCCTTTAATGATTTAATGAAACTTCATTTATGATGATAGTCATTAACACTAAACACGGCCACAGGCCAGCTACCCAATTACACACACACGTACGTGCGTTCACACACAGACGTTTTCAAGTGTGTGAGGAAAGCACAGGTGAGGAGAAAGTACGTTACCGTGTTTTGAGAAATAAGCAACACTCGTATTCATATTCAGCACTGCTTATGCACTTTCTCTTCATATGTGGTAAATGCAAAAACTACAGGTGCAAACATGTTCTAAAATGTTTTGCATTTTGATCATATCATATTCGTGACTAGTTAGAAACTCATTGGATCACATTGCAATTGTAATGTAAACACTAATGCGCTAATGCAAAACAGTGAAGGACCGCCTACTCATCTGTCAATCATCCATTTATCACAGTCACTGTCAAATCCACAATATATTTCTCAATATATATATATATATATATTGTGTCTCAACTTATACTACTATAAATTTGGGGCCTCTACCTTAAACCTTCTAGTGCCACCAAGAGCTCAAAATTGCGCTTAAAATGTTTTAATCATGTTGTCGAGAACACTCTTCAACTACTTCTGCCTATATGGCTATTTACCAAACAAGTGAAGAAATATTTATATTTTTTTTTATTTGAAAATTTTGCATATCCCACTTATTATTCTGTATATGGCTACTTACCAAACAAACTAACAAATACATATTTTTATTGAAATTTAATAGAAAATTTATTTATATTTAATAGAAATATTATTCATTAGAACTTATCCTGTTTGATATATACAGCTATTTACTGACTAACTAACTAACGAACTAACTAACTAAATAAATAAATAAATATTTATATTAGAATTATTCAATAGAAAAATTAATTAGCTTGAATAGGTCATTCATTTGTATTATTTTTTTTATTTTTTTGAGAAAACTTAAGTAGTTATGAGCCTGACATTTAAATAGTAAAGATGACATCATATTTGCAGTAAAATTCATTTTAAGTTAAAAATGTATTTCCACATTATTTTTTTTGATACTGTCCATCCATCCGTCCGTCCGTCCGTCCATCTGTCTGTCAATCTGTCTATCTAGCTCAGACTTTTACATTGGTAGGGTCGATTCACTTTGAGTTATAAACAGAAACAGAAATTCAACCAGAACAACACACACACGCACGCACGCTCTCACAGTCATTGCACATTGGAGAGACAGAACTGAAAAAAAAAACAGAGATTGTGTGTGTGTGTGTGTTTTAGTAATGAAATTAGAATGGGAAGAGGCCAAAACAATAAATCAAAGCCATATGTGTCCATTTCCTGTTTGAGTTCCTTTCACACAGACTACTGCTGACCCCGTGCGGCACACACACACACAAACAAACACACACACACACACACACAAACAAACACACACACACACACACACACTTCTATTCCCTGGGCAATATGGTGACAACATCACAAATAAATGATGTGACAGTAAACACCATATCAACACTGATAGTGTGTGTGTCCTTGTTTTGACTACTTGAGGGGACCAAATGTTCTCACTTATATTGTGAAATACTTTGACAACACTCTAGTGAGACATTAGAAGGTTTTGATTTAAATCAGGTGTTGTGCACATATTTGTGTGATGGGTAAGTTACGAGGTAGAGGTTGGGTTAGCTGATAGAAAATATCATTAACCTGATATTTAAAATCATTGGAAGGCTATGCAGTGTTCTCCCTAAGAATAGCCATACAAATGCACACATGTACGCTCGTGCGTGTGTGTGTGTGTTACTGCAAACCAGATGTGTGTTTGTGTATAAATGCCAAAATTCACACACATTTAGTTGCTTGTTTTTAAATAAACCTTATTATAATTACCACAGTCAAACTCAGACCCTTAACCAGAACCTACCAGATTACCTTTAGCATTTTTAGAAAACAAAAACAACATTATTTACATTATTTATGAAACTGTTTTCCATTTGAGTCCATGAATGCCCCCAAATGGAGATTTTGGGATATTTAGTTACAGAAAAAGTTAGTTAGTTATTAGTCATATATACAGTGGGTACGGAAAGTATTCAGACCCCCTTCAATTTTTCACTCTTTGTTATATTGCAGCCATTTGCTAAAATCATTTAAGTTAATTTAGCAAATGGCTGCAATATAACAAAGAGTGAAAAATTGAAGGGGGTCTGAATACTTTCCGTACCCACTGTAATATGTGGGATGAGTTGAATTTGCAGTTGAATAATTTCAATAGAAACATTTATTTAGTTACATATTTAGTAGCTGTATATAATAAGCGGGATGAATGGAATTTTCGTTTGAATAATTTCCATAGAAAGATTGTTTATTTAGTTAGTTACTAGTTAGTTAGTTGCTGTAATAAGTGGGATAAGATGAATTTGGTATTGAATAATTTAATAGAAAGATTATTTATTTATTTAGTTAGTTACTAGTTAGTTAGTACCTGTATATAATAAGTGGGATCAGATGAATTTGCTATTGAATAATTTAATATAAACATTTAGTCAGTTAGTTAGTTAGTTGCCATATACAATAAGTGGAATAAATTGAATTTTCTATTGAATAATTTCAATAGAACCCGTTAGTTATTTAGTTAGTTAGTTAGTGAGTTAGTTACTCACTTACTTAGTGATCATATATAACAAGCAGAATAAGTTGAATTTGCTGTTGAATATTTTTAATAGAAATAGTTAGTGAGTTAGTGAGCCTTGTATAATAAGTGCGATACAATGAATATTCTATTGAATAATTTCAATAGAAACAGTTACTTGGTTACTTAGTTAGTTAGTTAGTGGTCATATATAATAAGCAGAATAAGTTGAATTTGCTATTGAATCATTTTAACAGAAACAGATAGATAGATAGATAGATAGATAGATAGATAGATAGATAGATAGATAGATAGTTAGTGGTCATTTATAATAAGCAGAATAAGCTGAATATTTTATTGAATAATTTCAATAGAAATATTTAGTTAGTAAGTTAATTAGTAGCTGTATATAATAAATGGGATTAGTTGAATTTGCTATTGAATTATTTTAAGAGAGACAGTTAATTAGTTAGTACTGCGATTCTCATATTCTCAGACGTTTGACTCACAGCACAAGGTCTGTGGTCCTCATTGCTGCTTATTCTGACCAAAAACCACCCACATACTCACAAAAAGACAGACTGACAAGTAACACGGCCAACCACAATTTGTATTCTTTAGACATGACATTCAGAGGCCTGGTTTACTTGTAAAAGGATATCACAATAACAGACCAGCACATTTTAGGTTCTACTATTCCTCATTTTAGACAAAACCAACACATGCACGCATGCACATGCAGGCCTATGCAGTGAAAGCAGGACTGCAAAGTGAAACAAATAAAAAAATTAAGCAGATGAAAAGAACAAGATTGTAATAAAGAGAGAATCTAGACATCTCGACTCCTCACTGCCAGGCCTGAACCCAACGCAAAATAAACATACAGAGTGTGGCTTTGATTAAAGCCTAATATCAGCTCTGTGTGTGTGTGTGTGTGTGTGTGTGTGTGTGTGTGCGGCCGAAACTCTCGGCCCGTTTGCAGCAAACGTCTCTTGCTTTATTGCTTTGATGCAGCAAATATTGTAGGAAAAGCCACTAAAGTCTCTATGATCTTTTATTAAAACAGTCAGTCTCGCTGTCTCCATCTGGAAATACATGTGATTGTATGAGTGAGAGAGAAGAGAGAAAATAAAGCAGACAGGAAGTGAGAGCAGGACGGCACATGTGAATTTTCTCATTTAGTAAAGGAAGACTGTGATTATTACAGTACGATCAAACGCATACACACACTGTCCCACTATACTAACAGTATATAAATTGTAGCTGCCATGCCCACTTACTTTTTTAAAAATGTAACTAAGGCACACTTAAAAACATCTATCATTGCATTTGATAAATAGCTGTTGAGTTTTTGTGTATTTTGTAAACTTCTAGAGGGCAGTTTCAACTTATACCACGGTAAAAAGTGGTCTCTACCTCAATCTCTCTAGCGCCACCAAGAGCTTAAAGTTGCTTTTTAATAGTTAGTGAGTTAGTGAGCCTTGTATAATAAGTGCGATACAATGAATATTCTATTGAATAATTTCAATAGAAACAGTTACTTGGTTACTTAGTTAGTTAGTTAGTGGTCATATATAATAAGCAGAATAAGTTGAATTTGCTATTGAATCATTTTAACAGAAACAGATAGATAGATAGATAGATAGATAGATAGATAGATAGATAGATAGATAGATAGTTAGTGGTCATTTATAATAAGCAGAATAAGCTGAATATTTTATTGAATAATTTCAATAGAAATATTTAGTTAGTAAGTTAATTAGTAGCTGTATATAATAAATGGGATTAGTTGAATTTGCTATTGAATTATTTTAAGAGAGACAGTTAATTAGTTAGTACTGCGATTCTCATATTCTCAGACGTTTGACTCACAGCACAAGGTCTGTGGTCCTCATTGCTGCTTATTCTGACCAAAAACCACCCACATACTCACAAAAAGACAGACTGACAAGTAACACGGCCAACCACAATTTGTATTCTTTAGACATGACATTCAGAGGCCTGGTTTACTTGTAAAAGGATATCACAATAACAGACCAGCACATTTTAGGTTCTACTATTCCTCATTTTAGACAAAACCAACACATGCACGCATGCACATGCAGGCCTATGCAGTGAAAGCAGGACTGCAAAGTGAAACAAATAAAAAAATTAAGCAGATGAAAAGAACAAGATTGTAATAAAGAGAGAATCTAGACATCTCGACTCCTCACTGCCAGGCCTGAACCCAACGCAAAATAAACATACAGAGTGTGGCTTTGATTAAAGCCTAATATCAGCTCTGTGTGTGTGTGTGTGTGTGTGTGTGTGTGTGTGTGCGGCCGAAACTCTCGGCCCGTTTGCAGCAAACGTCTCTTGCTTTATTGCTTTGATGCAGCAAATATTGTAGGAAAAGCCACTAAAGTCTCTATGATCTTTTATTAAAACAGTCAGTCTCGCTGTCTCCATCTGGAAATACATGTGATTGTATGAGTGAGAGAGAAGAGAGAAAATAAAGCAGACAGGAAGTGAGAGCAGGACGGCACATGTGAATTTTCTCATTTAGTAAAGGAAGACTGTGATTATTACAGTACGATCAAACGCATACACACACTGTCCCACTATACTAACAGTATATAAATTGTAGCTGCCATGCCCACTTACTTTTTTAAAAATGTAACTAAGGCACACTTAAAAACATCTATCATTGCATTTGATAAATAGCTGTTGAGTTTTTGTGTATTTTGTAAACTTCTAGAGGGCAGTTTCAACTTATACCACGGTAAAAAGTGGTCTCTACCTCAATCTCTCTAGCGCCACCAAGAGCTTAAAGTTGCTTTTTCAACTTTTTGAAGTTGTCTAGTAAAAATGTCTTAAAGGGTTAGTTCACCCAAAAATGAAAATACTGTCGTGAACGCGCATCCACAAGTGACGCAGTAGAGACGAAAATGTGGAATAAAGTCGTTATTTTTGTTTTCTTTGCGCAAAAAAGTATTCTTGCAGCTTCGTAACTTTACAGTTGAAGATGTCACACGGACTACTTTGTCGATCATCTTGGTACTTTTCTGGACCTTGAACGTGGTAGTTACCTTGCTGTCTATGGGAGGGTCAGAGAGCCCTCATATTTCATCAAAAATATCTTAAATTGTGTTCCGAAGATGAACGAAGGTCTTATGGGTTTGGAACAACACGAAGGTGAGTAATTAATGACAGAAATTTTGGGAGAACTAACCCTTTAAGTGCACCTTTAAATTAAGAAATGTTTGGATTTTTTTTCAAATTATCTCTATTATATATGGCTACTTACCAAACAAGCAAACACAAACAAACAAATAAATAAATATTTCTAATGAAATCCAAATTCAATGTATCCTGCTTGTTATTTATATCTACTTACAAAATAAAAATCAAACAAATTCAGAACATTATCTGGCTATTTACTAACTAACTAACTAAATAAATCCTTTTACGGAAAATTTTCAGTCAAAAGTTCAATTTATCCCATGTATTATACATGGCTACTTACCAAATAAATTAATAATAAATTAATAAATAAAAAATTCCACTTACTAAAAAATATATCTATATCATATATATA
>NW_015542331.1:123373-125256 GCF_001515605.1 Sinocyclocheilus anshuiensis | reverse complement strand
ATTTAAAATAAAAATGGTCAAAAGTTTTTATATATATATATATATATATATATATATATATATATAGATACACACACACACACATACACACACATATATATATATATATATATATATATACTGTATATACATATATATAATTCAGCTTATCCCACTTATTATACACTGTGTGGCTACTTACCAAATAAATGCTTAAAAAAATGAATGAATGGATGGTTGAATGGATGGATGAATAAACAAACAAACAAATATTTCTTTTGAAATTATTTAATTGAAAATCGAAAATTTATCTCGTTTATGTATGGCTGCTTATCATCTAAAAAAAATAGTGAATAGATAATAATAATTTCTAAATGTTGAAAATTAAATTTTAAAATTAAAACTCTCTTATTATATATGACTGAATAATTAATAAACATTTATTATTATTATTATTACTATTATTATTCAAGATAATTAAATGAAACATTATTTCAACATTAATGTTCATATAACACCCTGTTCTCATCATTTACAAAGCTGGTTAAACCTGTAGCGCTTTACAACAAATACATTTTCTTGTAAAGATAAAGGTTTTATATGAAGCATGAATAAATTACTTGATTTTCTTGTCTGAATTTTACCCACATAGCTCTGATCTGATCACTCTCAGGTAAATTCATAACTGAGTTCCCTTTCAGTCGGTCACGCCGAGTCACGTCGGTGACCGACGAATTGGGATCTCGCTTAGAGAGACCAATCCACTTCGAGGGTAAACTAAACGAGCCAATCTGGGCATGCAGTGTCGGGGGTTTGGACGGGCCTCCATCTGCACTGGCATGTCAAACGTTTCGGAGCCGCTCAGGTAGACCGGTTTGCCTCTCCAGAAACCTCTCACTGCCAGTTGTTCTACTCCCTGACCAAGGGAACTCTCGGCACGGACGCACTGGTACACAGCTGGCCGCCGGGCCTGCGCAAGTATGCGTTTCCCCCAGTGAGCCTTCTCGCACAGACGCTGTGCAAGGTCAGGGAGGACGAGGAGCAGGTCCTGCTTGTAGTGCCGTATTGGCCCACTCGGACCTGGTTCCCTGAACTAATGCTCCTCGCGACAGCCCCTCCCTGGCAGATTCCTCTGAGGAGGGATCTACTGACTCAGAGACAGGTCACCCAGTGGCACCCGAGTCCAGACCTCTGGAAACTTCATGTCTGGTCCCTGGACGGGACGTGGAGGTTCTAGGTGACTTACCCCAGGAGGTAGTTGACACCATCACTTCGGCGAGAGCTCAAGGGTTGGAGCGAAGGCTGTCTCCCTCCACCCTTTAAGTCTATGTCGCAAAAAACAAAACAAAACAAAAAAAGATTACTGCTAACCATGACCCCGTGGAAGGGAAGTCGGTAGGGAAGCATGACCTGGTCATCAGGTTCCTTAGGGGGGCGAGAGGTTAAATCTGACCTGTCTCTGGTGCTTAAAACACTACAGCAGTTGAGCCTTTTGCAGTCAGCTGAGCTAGAGTTTCTTTCAATGAAAACTCTGCTCCTGCTTAGGACCTGTCTCCAGTGCTCAGAGCACTACTGCAGGGCCCATTCGAGCCTTTGCAGACAGTTGAGCTGAAGTTTTTATCAATGAAGATTCTGCTCCTGCTTGCACTGGCCTCCATCAAGCCCCGGCTATGTGCCCAAGGTTCCCACTACTCCCTTCGGGGATCAGGTGGTGAGCCTGCAAGCGCTGCCCCCAGAGGAGGCAGACCCAGCCCTAGCTTTGCTCTGTCCTGTTCGAGCCTTCAGAGGCTACGTAGGCCGGACACAAAGGTTTACGACCTCAGACCAGCTCTTTGTCTGTTACGGAGACCGGCAGAAGGGGAAGGCCGTCTCTAAGCAGAGGATGGCCCACTGGATTGTGGATG
>NW_015542331.1:121357-123049 GCF_001515605.1 Sinocyclocheilus anshuiensis | reverse complement strand
TCGGAGTGACCGACTGAAAGGGAACGTCTCGGTTACGTATGTAACCCTCGTTCCCTGAAGGAGGGAATGGAGACTTCACGTCCCGTTGCCACGGCTGCTGTACCACCGCTGAGCGGCCGGGTCACCGGCTCGGCTCCTCAGCAAATACCTGGTATGCGTTGCACCGGCTGCCTTTTTATGCTCACGCTGTGGTCAGTGGCAGCTGGATGCAATCATCGCATGCCAATGTGCATTGGCTCTAATGTAAGTAATTTATGAAAAATTCAACTCATTCTGCTTATTTTATATATGTATATAATATATTATATATACTTATTATATATACTTATATTACTTACTAAATAAAAATGTAATAATATATGAATAATTAAATATTTTGAAATTAATCAACTGAAAATTTAACTTATCACGCTTGTATATGAGTACTTAAAAAATAGATTCAATAAATAATAATAATTCCTATCATTGATAATACTAATAATAATAATAATTAATGCATTTAGCAGACGCTTTTATCCAAAGCGACTTACAGTGCATTCAGGCTATACATTTTTTACAAGTATGTGTAATACTACTTTCTAAATGTTGAGAATTCAGTCTCGCTTATTAAATATGACTACTTATCAAGTAAGTAATAAATAGATTGAATAATTAATTAAAAATATATTATTATTTAGAATATTAAATTAACTAAATTGGGTAAGTTATGTTTAATTAAAAATGAAAAGAAATCAAACATCCATTAGATAAGCATAATATATCAACAGTGCCATATACAACATCCAGTTCTCATCATTTACAAAGCTGGTTAAACCTGTAGTACTTGACAACAAATGCATTTTCTTGTAAGGAAAACGGTTTTCATGTCATACAAAACCTTTGATAATACTCATGAATCATGTCAAAATATGGAGTCCTGTGGTCTCGGGACACTCCCAAATGTGTAGTTCTCCGTTTATGTTGTGTTTCAGGCCTTGTGTAAATGGATCAAATTGGAAACTATTTATTTCAGCATCCCACTGCGACGGGCCTCCCAAAGCCACACTCATAAGTGTCCCTCTTTCCTGCAGCTTTTCTCATTGTGTATGCATGTGTGTGATATGTGTGTGTGTGTAATCGGACTCTAAGTAGCTCATATGGACTGTAATGTTTCCTGACAGAGCGCAGTTAGAGTATCAGAGCCATCGCCCCTGGCAAACCAGCACACACTGCCTCAGGGCGTCCGCCGAGGGCCGTTCAGCGTGTGTGTGTGTGTGTGAGAGAGAGAGACAGGTTAAAGTTATTTAAAGCATCATTATTCTAAACATCACAGAGCTGTGATTCTCTTCTGTGAATTGTTGAAGACTGTACAAGTGCTTAAGTGAGATACAGAACACGACAGAAACTACTTTTCTACTGTCCGTCTGCACACATACACACACACACTGTACGTCTGTTAATGTTGACAGCACAGTAGTTCTGTTATTCTTCCTGTTACAATTCTGTTCTTCTTTTGGTGAATAATTTAGAATTGTGTGTGTGTGTGTGTGTGTGTGTGTGTGTTTGAATTATTCAGATGTTTAAAGGCTGTGAAGTTGAAACGGTTTGTTCCTTTTTCTCCACCACTAATGAGCTAATGACCTCCAGGCCTGTGTGTGTGTGTGTGTGTGTGTGTGTGTGTGTGTATGTGTGTGTGAGAGAGAGAGAGAGAGA
>NW_015542331.1:115200-121237 GCF_001515605.1 Sinocyclocheilus anshuiensis | reverse complement strand
GTCGGTCACCGGCGTGACGTCCCCGTCCCCTCCTTCAGGGAACGAGGGTTACATACGTAACCGAGACGTTATTAATGCATCTCAAACCTTTGATAATGCTCATGAATCATGTAGAAACGTGGAGTCCTGTGGTCTTGTTCTCTGTTTATGTTGTGTTTCAGGCCTTGTGTAAATGGATCAAATTGGACAGAACTATTTATTTCAAGCTCCCGCTGTGACGGGCCTCCCGAACCCACACTCATAAGTGTCCCTCTTTCCTGCAGCTTTCTCAGTGTGTGTGCATGTGTGTGAGACGTGTGTGTGTGTGTGTGTGTGTGTAATCGAACTTTAAGTAGCTCATACGGACTGTGATGTTTTCTGACAGAGTGCAGTTAGAGTATCAGAGCCATCGCCCCTGGCAAACCATCACACACCGCCTCAGGGCGAACGCCGAGGGCCGTTCAGCGTGTGTGTGTGTGTGTGTGTGTGTGTAAGAGAGAGAGAGAGGTTATTATATATACTTTTATATTACAATAATTTCACATTCAATCTTCAAATTAATGTAGAAACAACATAAAGACATATTTTTTATATTTGTTTAATGGCATCTTTTTTATGACTGAAGGCTGATACCATTCGACTGATGTCTCTAGGAAATTTTTCTTTTTTTCCTAATATTTAACCATTGACAATATGTAGTGTTGACTATACTAACTTACAGTATATTTGAGAGCTATCAATTTTAACATTTATTCGAGTTTAAAAAATAACTCTTATTCAGGAAAATGGGCTGCTGAATGCCACAACCGACCAATCAGAATCAAGCATTCAGGAGAGAGTTAGCTAGAAATATAATTAGCTAGAAAGCTAATTATAATAAAAGAAAACTAAAAAAACTACTTTGTAAAACATGATCTGCTTTAGTTAGGAATCATTTTACCTTTGATGAGGTTTTGTCAAATTGAACTCTCTTCTGGAGCCATTTTATCGTCAGAGTGCTGCTAAATCAGCCCAAAGACGCGCAGCGGGACAGAGGATCAGATCTTTAGGTCTGTCTGAGTGAGTTGGCAGTCAATGACAGATGACGCTGATCATTTTCCTAAGCGCTCGTGTCCCAGCAGGCTCGAGTCTGAAGATGTTATTCAATTAGGGGTAGTAGTGTTATTATCTCTGTGTGTTAGCGTGAGGCATTACACTAATGTTTGTCCATGCATGGCTCTTTGCCTGCCGGCTCCGACACAACACGCTAATAATGACAGTACACACAAACTCTCATGTACATATGCACACACTCTCACGTAGACTCGCGCTCGTCTGTTCCGATGCAGCTGGACTCGGACAGGCCCGAGCGTGAAATCTTCTGCTCCCAGAATACAATGGGGCGGCTGTGTCGTGCAAACTGGGAAGTGGTCTCCACCACAAAAGAGCTGAGCGGCGGCAGCTGCCCGTGTCTCTGCTCTTGAGCTCACACACAGACGCACACTTCGCAAAGACCCTGCAGGGTGTCCAGCCAGCTGCCTGTCAGTCTTTATGTGTGTGTGTGTGTGTGTGTGTGTTTATATGTGCCTGGCTGCAGGGCCTAAACGTGAAATGAAGTTAAAGCTAATCAATAATCAGAAATAAATGCTGCACATTTTCTCATAGTCAGATATGAATGTGTGTGGCATCCTAAAGCAGCGAGTTCCAATCAGGAATACGTGTATACCCAAATCTATAAGTAAAAAGTAATAAGTGATGTAATAAAATAAAATAAAATAAATTTAATAAATGTATAATTAATGTAATGTATAAATAAATGTAATTAAATGTTATTAAAATTAATAAAAAGTAAAAGTATTTTTAAATAGTATTAAATTACATTTAATTTAAATAAAAAAATAAAACAATATAAATGTAACGCTATAAGATATAATACAATAAAAAAAATAATGTAAATGTAATGCAATAAAATAAAATCTAATACAGTAATTACAACAAAATAAAATACAATAAAATGAAAATGTTAAGTCTGTCAAAAGAATATTTTTACTGCCCTAACAATATATAGTTAAATATATTTAATATAATATAAATATCACATTGACATCATATACATTTCATGCACAACAGTAAAACATTTGAATGATTATATGTAATTTTAGAGTGGAACATAATAATTATATCATTAGAAAGCTAAGATATTTTTTACTTCAATGCACAAAACTCCAAAAGTGATATTTGGAAGACTGTAGTGATATTTGGAAAGTGCCTCAAAATGACAGATTTTTTACATGAATTCAGAAACAATTATACACAGTTACACAAATAGTTTTTTTCCCCCTTAAAAAGTGACTAAAAGCAGTAAGCTGGTAAATTATATGAAAATTATATAATAATAATAAGAAGAAGAAGAAGAAGATGCCTAATATGAAAAATATTTAGCTTTATGTTGTTAAGGCTGTAAAAAGATTGTTTTGACAGACCTAATATTTTTATTATTTTGTTTTACTTTTAACTTACTTTAAAATTTTGTTTTTTATTATAATTATTTTCATTATAATTTTTGTTTTTAAGTATAATTATTTTGTTGTGTTTTGTTGTGTTGTGTTGTGTTGTGTTGTGTTTTGTTTTGTTTTGTTTTGTTGTGTTGTGTTGTGTTTTGTTTTAAAGAAAGTCATTCACATTTCACATCAGACCAAACCAAACCAAATACACTTAAGTAAAATAACAGATTAAATATTTTTTAACCTGTCTCAGTTTGATATAAGCTCTCTGGAAAGTCTGATTGTCCCCATTGATTGTTTTTAGTTCAAAGGTTTATTTTATAATTCTTATAATGGACATTTTAATAATACAACATGATGATGCTAAAATACATCCATTATAATAGATGTCAAAAGAAACAATAGTCTGGCTGGTGTTGATGAAGAGGTAATTGAGTCTGACTGTGGAGGACAAAACACTGTCCTGAAACATCACACTTTTATTTACCAACACTAAATAATGCAACTAAAGCAGTGCTGCTGTAAACATAGTCTCAGTCACACTCACTGCACACACATCACTTCCCCTCTGGTCAGTGTGAGCCCTGAAGGTCAAAGGTCAGGCTGGGGCAAAGGTCATCTGTAGATAGTGATCAGCAGGTCAAATGCAGGTGTTTGTGGGCAGCTGTGACCTCAGAGAAAGTGTTTTGTAACACGACGGAGAGGCCAAATGTGCCATATCTAGAGACCAATATCACAGAGATTTGAGGGCGGAGTCTTTTCATTTAGACCACTAAGAAAACAAAAGTTTGTGGTCTGTAAGATTTTTGATTTAAAAAAAAAAAAAAAAGAATACTTTTATTCAGCAAGGATGCATTCAACTGTTCAAAACTGACAGTAAAGACATTTATGATGTTACAAAAGATTTCTATTTCAAAAAATGCTGTTCTTTTTAATTTTTTTAGAATTTGTATTCTTTTTAGAATTTAAAAATGTCTTACAGTTTCCACAAAAACATGAAGCATGAAACATGAAAACTGTTTTCAACATTGATAAAAATCTGAAATGTTTCTTGATTATTGATTCTGAAAAATCAGCTTTGCATCAGAGCAAAAAATTGTATTTTGCAAATTTCACGTAAAACACAGCACATATTATTTCAGAATATTGATTTCAGTTTTTATGAAAATAACATTTTTACTGTACCAACAATATGAAGTTAAATACATTTAATATAAATATAACCTTAATATCTATACTAATATATTTTATATTTCATAACATTATATTATTAAAAATGTTTCTTGAGCAGCATATGATAATGATTTCTGAAGGATCAAATGACACTGAAGACTGGAGTAATGATGCTGAAAATTCAGATTTGATCACAGTAATAAATTACATTTTACAATATACTATAATAGAAAACAGTTATTTTAAATCACAATATTATTTCACGATATTATAGTTTTTTTCTGATTTTTTTTCTGGCATTTTTACCGCCCCTAAACTTTTGAATGGCAATCTGGCCACGACTTTCTAGTGCTCTTAATATCAGAATGTCAAATCTTTGAATCAGTTTCTCAATATAAAAGCTAAAGTGTGCCATTTCTGCACCACTAGCATCATCAAACATAACAGCAAAAGTAATGACTGTTTCCACACAGGTTTCCCGAACAAACAGATCCACTCTGTTGTGTCAGGGTAGCTTAAATTCTCAAACAAAAGGAGAACTATTTAAAGCTTCTACTACTGTTGTAAGCTGGAATATGAGAAAGTATTTTAACATTGAACTTCACCTTTAAATATAAATAAATCCACGTCAAACTCACTCACTGAAGAAGAAAATATCTTTGGCAACTACAAGTGGGAACGATTCACAGTGTCACTCACGCAATCTGGTGTTTGTGCAGAGAGATGTCAGATAAGAGCTTCAGCAATCAACCACCCAGATGCAAAGTTTATGATTCAGAATTCTTCATCCGCCGTTATCAGCACTGAGCATCGCTGCGCAAACATCACATCTAATGCCTGTGAAAACGAGGAGGTCAGAACTTCAAAAGTGTGTGGGGTTTATAATTACGCCGATTGTTTGCGCGTGTTTATTTTTGCGTCTGACGGTCGCGGGTGGCGGTTCTGGGCTCGTTGCCCGCGGTTACAGCTGTCCACCTGCCAATCAGACGTCAGCGTGCGAGTGTGTGTGTGCGTGTCAGTGCTGTGTGACAGTATAATTATGAGGCTCGCTGCAGGCTATCACAGGCCCATAACAGACGTTTATCGATCGTTCGGCAGAGGGAATTTATCAATGTCCAGACTGCAGGACACACACACACACACACACATAGGGTTCACACCGTCTGACCCCTCACACGCCAGATAGATGGATGCTGGAATGAGACTTTATTAGAAAGCAAGACTTTACCGAAGTTTTGACAGGACGGACGGTGTGTGTGTGTTGTCAGTTTAAACTGCACTGTAGCTCCACCAACACACACTCAGTCAAAAAGGTCAAAGGTCAGCTTTGATATGTCCGGTGGACATAAAAGTCATAGAAAAATCATTTGTCAGTCAGTTTATAGCTCTCAAAAACATACAAACACTAATGCAAATGTCAACTTTACCTTTAAAAGAAAACATTTTGCATTGTAAAATAAGTATATGTACATTAACACTCAAAGATCTGAGGTCAGTACATTTTATTTTAAAGAAGTTATTTGGAAAGGATGAATTAAATTGATCAGAAGTGACAGTACAGGCATTTATAATGTTGCAAAAGATTTCTATTTCAAACAAATGCGGTCCTTTTGAACTTTTTATTCATGAAAGAACCCTGAAAAATAAAATGTATTACAGTTTTCACAAAAATTATGAAGCAGCACAACTGTTTTCAACATTGATAATAATCAGAAATGTTTCTTGAGCAGCAAATCAGCATATTAGAGTGATTTCTGAAGATCATGTGACGCTGAAGACTGGAGTAATGATGCTGAAAATTCAGCTTTGCATTACAGGAATAAATTACATTTTAAAATATATTCAAATAGAAAACAGTTATTTTAAAATGTAATAATATTTCACAATTTTACTGATTTTACTGTATTTTTGATTAAATAAATGCAGCATTGGTGAGCAGAAGAGACTTTCCGACCCCAAACGTTTGGATATATATATATATCCATCATCATTCAGCATAACAGATGTATTTATAGTAGGGCTGTCAGTCGATTAAAAATTTTAATCTAATTAATTACAGGGTGCTGCGATTAATTAATCGCAAACAAAATTTGGCTGTGAAGATACCTCCAAAAGTTAATGTAAAGCTATTATTGTGTTAAATATTTAGGCTACAATGGCCTAACATAAAGTATGCAACATAAAAGAAGGTAATTTGTGAAACATCTCAATATTTTTTGTTCATGCAATGAAAGTCACTGGTAACCAAAACAGCTTTTTTTTACCAACAGTTTTCAAAATACCTTATTTTATGTTGTGCAAAAGAAAGTCATTCAGGTTTGAAACAACATGAGGGGGAGTAGCCTAAATGATGACAGAATTTAATTATTTATTTATTTTTGGTGAACTATCCCTTTAATGTT
>NW_015542331.1:104174-114665 GCF_001515605.1 Sinocyclocheilus anshuiensis | reverse complement strand
AACAAAAACACACAATATTGTGTTTAAAATATAACACAATATTAAGTTCTTATTTGCTGAACTGTTGCTTAAAATCACGTTTGCACTCGTGTTCTTCGTGACAAAAACAGCACTCGTGTAATAGCCTATTGCTTTTACACCAAATACACAAAATAATGATCTTTAAAAAAGCATCATATGACCCCTTTAAATAACTAATTAATTAAGTTAATGCTTTAAACTGACAGCCCTAATTTATAGATATATTTATGTAAAAATGCAACAAACTTATTCTGACCTGTACTGAATAAAATGTATACAAGAATAAATGATCATACAAAAATTATTAAAAACAATTGGCAAAGATCTGTAAAGATTTAAAATGACAATTAATTTGTTAATCTGTGTGTGTGTGTGTGTGTGTGTGTGTGTGTGTGTGTGTGTGTGTGTATATGTTTAATCTTTGAGAATATCCCCAAAGGGAGGTTTTATCACATTTAGCTAATTTTTGAGTACAGTTTTGTTTCCAAAGAACTGCTAAGTACATACACACACACAAACAAAAACACACAGACACACAGACAAACTAGGTAATGCTCAAAGCCGCATCTCTGACGTCATTTATTCTAACAATAAGTGACAACAAGAATTAATAACTCATCATAACATGACTCTAACATAAATAATCCATCAGTAGTCGGTGAATAATCCAGTCATGCCGGAGTTGAAATTGAAAATCTCTCTGGATCTCCTCTGGCTAATATTTACAAGCGCAGACAGGAAGAGGAAAAACATCCCTGCTTTATGAAATCTCAAGACAGTGTCAAAGGCAAAGCCTTAAATGTTGTGTCATTCAAAATATTTCTGTACAGCAGTTTAAAGCTTGTCTGACCATTTATTGATAATCAATTTCGAACGATGAAAATGTTATGCTACTAAAAAAGCCATAAATCTCTAAAGGCAAAAGCACAGGAAATTGTGTCACTTTTTCTCAGCGAGGCCTCGTTGAGCTTTTTTAAACCGGAACGACTGAACTTTTTTCACATGATCACGATGGATCATGGGATCACAGGAAGTCAAATGAACTGTAATATTAAACAGGAAAGACAAACATGACGGTGCTGATGGCAAGATTTCAATATCATATGAGACTGAGCCATTGAGTTTGTATGCATTTCAATTCACATATATCTAGTATATACTACTGAAGGTGATGAAAATAAACACTGAAGATGATAAATAAGTAGCCTACATACTTGAGCATTAAGACAGCATGATGAAATTGGAATGTAATGAAACATTCAAGTTTATATTGATGTCTTAAACAACTTGTTACTATCTTGCATTTATGCAGTTGATATTTGGCACTTTAATCTAAAGCGACTTGCGATTTGCTCAAACTATGTATTTTATACTTGCGTTCAGAAAACAAAATCTGTGACAGCTCTAGTTGAACTATGAGCACAAAACCATAAAATGCATCATAACTTGGTTCACACATTTCAACAGCATTTTTCTAAACCTTAAAAAGTCAAAAGTGAGTTCTCACAAACCATATCTTCTGTAGCTCAAGGGATTGTGGGCAACATTAGTCCAAACAGCACAAATGAAAATCCACTGAAAAACGTTTATAATCCGGGTTTTTATGGCATGTTGTTTCCAATGCACTGATTTGTGATGCATTCAACTTTTATTAGGGATGATTCATTTTTATTTATTACCATTATTTACTTATTTATTATTTACAAGTGATTGTGTGAATTGAGATGCAGCCGTATTCTGACTGGACTCGCAGTTCAGAGGTTGAGCGTTTCTGTGTTTGCGCCATAGTCAGCACTGCCATCTAGTGTCCAAAAGTCTGGGAAATCACGGACTCGGAATCGACTTTAAACCTGGAAATAAACTGAATGTTTTAAGCTTTTGAAAAAATTGAAACATTAAAAAGAAATCGTTCAGATTCTGCACATGTTTAGATGACTGGTCAAATATAAATAAATGAGTGTCATTGATCATGTGACTCTGCACAGACGGGCATTGAAGCTTGAGATGGTCTTGGGAACGTCTCAAATCATGCTGCAGAACATGATGATCATCAGGTTTTGTTCATGTAGCTCCAGGGTCGCTGTCATTAATGCAAAAGAGAACCACACCAAATACTAAAACCATTTTACATTTAACATTTGGCTCAAATTGTTACGCTTATAATTAGGGTTAGCATTATTGTTATAAACTGAAACCATAAAAAATACAAATAAAATATAAAAAAAATTAAACTTGTTTTATTTAATTTTCATGTAGGCCTAGTTTAAGTTGATATACTAAAATAGATAAATAAGTAAACTAAAATAAATAAAACGTATTTTACGTATTTAATGTAATAAAAAGTACTAAAACTTGTGAAAGCAGAAAGATCTAAACATAAATTCTATAAAAAGTATATTATTCTTCCTTAAATAAATGTATAAAATAAAGTATGTAATCAAAAATAAATAAATAAAGTAAATGAATGAATGAAAAATGTTACTTTTTGACTTTGCAGTCTCAGACTTTTGAATAGTTTATCTAAAAATTAAATTCTGTCATTCACTCCCTCATGTTTTTCCAAACCTGTATGACTACTGACCTTTCTTTCAGAGGAATACAAAAAGAAACGTTTAGAAAAATGTCCAAGCTGCTCTCCTCCATATAATTAAAGTAAGTTAGAGGCTTCCATATATGTCCATATATGGATATATATTCTTCCATAGTGGGGAAAAAAAAAACATTTAGAAAAATATTTTCTGACAATTTCCAAATTATTAGGATGACTTTATCAGTTTGAATAATTTTCCTCCATGTAGAGGGCATCTTTCACATGCTTTCATTTCAGGAGCACATATATTCATGGTCTGTGTGAATAAACATCAGTCCATGTGTGTGTGTGTGTGTGTGTGTGTGTGTTTCCAGGTGAAGAGTGTTTCTCAGGTGAGCTGTGCTCTGCTTAACTTTCCCTGTAGTTGTGTTCCTCCGCCGCCTGCGGCTCATCCTGCTAAAGAGAGTAATTTGGCTTATCTTATCATGTAGACCTCACAGCTGCCTTTTGATTCCTCTCCCTCCTTCTCCTCTTTTCTCTTTTTTTGGGCTCTGCTCTTTTTCTCATTTAGTCCAACAAAGATTGTCCTCGGAGATTGACCTTGCGTTTGCCCGCAGGCCGAAGCCCTCATGCTAGTAACTAGATAACGCACTCTATCAGCGAGAGTGAAATCGTTGGGAGAACACACTGCTGATAGTAGCATCAATCCAGGCCTGACACCGCCCGGGTCAACCATTTATCTCCCATAATGCCCCGGGCCATGCACTCGCCATCTTGCTTTGCTACATCCTTTTTTTAATAATCTTGGCCACGTTGCGTTTCCACACCGCTCTTCCTTTCTAATCTGCTATAAAGTCTGTGTGAGTGTGAGTGTGAGTGTGTGTATATGTGAGTGTGTGTGTGTGTATGTGTGTGTGTATTTGATTTGCACAGGAGTAGTGAAGGTGAACAAATTTACTCAGATATCTCTGATTTCTGTCTGTCTGGGTCTTTGTAAAACACATACACACACATTTCTGTTTTATTTTTACATAAAACTAATTATAATTATCAGACTAACCCAAACCATGTCTCTCTATGCACACACACACACACACACACTTATACAGTGGGTACGGAAAGTATTCAGACCCCTCCACCAACGTTTACCATCCAACCTGACAGAACTGGAGAGGATCTGCAAGGAGGAATGGCAGAGGATCCCCAAATCCAGGTGTGAAAAACTTGTTGCATCTTTCCCAAAAAGACTCATGGCTGTATTAGATCAAAAGGGCGCTTCTACTAAATACTGAGCAAAGGGTCTGAATACTTAGGACCATGTGATATTTCAGTTTTTCTTTTTTAATAAATCTCCAAAAATGTCAACGATTCTGTGTTTTTCTGTCAATATGGGGTGCTGTGTGTACATTAATGAGGAAAAAAAATTAACAAATGATTTTAGCAAATGGCTGCAATATAACAAAGAGTGAAAAATTGAAGGGGGTCTGAATACTTTCCGTACCCACTGTATATGTATATTTACATACTTGTATAGTTTGGGGTCAGTAAGATTTTTAATGTTGAAATGTCTCTTCTGATCACCAAGGCTCCATTTATTTGATCAAAAATACAGAAGAAAAAAAAAATAATAGTGTGAAATATTATTTCAATTTAAAATAATTATTTTTCTATTTGAATATGTTTTCAAATGTAATTTATTACTGTAATTGAATTTTCAGCATCATTACTCCAGCCCTCAGTATCACATGATGAATATTGTTCAAAAGAACTGCATTTAATTGAAACAAATCTTTTGTAACATTATATATGTCTTTACTGTCACGTTTCATCAATTTAATGAATCCCTGTATAAAGTATTAATTTCTTAAATAGATAACTAAATCTTATTCACCCAAGTAAGGTACTATTAAAACATAATGTATTTAACATGAAATGTAGCCTGTTTATTTTTTATTTAATCTAGAAGTTTTAAAGTCACATGTAACCAGTGCTGGGTAGATTACAGATTACGTGATGAAAATTGTAGTTAGTAACCTAATCTATGTTACTCATTTTAGGTAATGTATTGGGATGCATTTTAGATAAAAAATTTTAGATTACTTTTTAGATTACATTACTTTTAACCTAACTTGTTTTCATTTTTCCATTAAATATACAATATTGATATAAAAAGCAGAAAGAAAATAGATTTTATTCTTTGATATCAACATCATGAAATGCATTTAACATTACATTACACCAGGGTTTCCCAAACTGGGCAAATGAAAGAACTGTGGGTTTGATCGAGTCGATAAAAATAATGTGGTAAACATTGAAATATTTGTTTACCTGCATGTCTATGTGACCATTAACCGACATCAGAGAACTGTGAACATGTGAATGTCTTGTTAAATCATTGAAATATTAACTTCCTCTGGGATATTTCAGTGAAATATTCTATATGTCAAAGGGGTTTGGCTGAAAACAGTTTTGAAATCCCTGCATTACACTAAGAAACATTAATAAACATGAAAACAGCAATTACACATCGATATTACACATCCAGTGTTTTCAAAGCTGGTACAACACACAGTAGGATTTTTAGAAATAAACATTTAAAAGGGAAAAAAAGACATGTTAGGGAAAATAAATAAATTATGAATAATTTGCTGCCATTGTGTGAATAATATGTAATCATGTAATCCATAAAAAAAGTAACTGCAATCTGATTATGAGCATTTTTGTTATCCACTGTCTGTCTGTCTGTCTATCTATCTATCTATCGTTCATTCATTCACTCATTCATTCTATCTATTGTTTGTTCTATCCACTGTCTGTCTGTCTGTCTTTCTATCATTTTATCGTTCTATCTATCGTTTAATCGTTTTATCATTCTATCTGTGGTTCTATCTATCTATCTATCTATCTGTCTGTCTGTCTGTCTGTCTGTCTGTCTATCCATCCATTCATCCGTCCGTCCGTCCGTCTATCGTTCATTCGTTCGATCTATCTATCTGTCTATCTGTCTGTCTGTCTGTCCTTCTGTCTATCTATCTATCTGTCTATCTATCTATCTATCTATCTGTCTGTCTGTCTGTCTGTCTGTCTGTCCTTCTGTCTGTCTGGCTATCTATCTATCTATATCTATCTATCTATCTATAGTTTAATTGTATCTATCTATCTATTCTATCTATCGTTTGTTCTATCCACTGTCTGTCTGTCTGTCTGTCTGTCTGTCTGTCTGTCTGTCTGTCTGTCTGTCTGTCTGTCTGTCTGTCTTTCCTTCTGTCTGTCTGTCTGTCTGTCTGTCTGTCTGTCTTTCTGTCTGTCTGTCTGTCCTTCTGTCTTTCTGTCTGTCTGTCTGTCTGTCTGTATGTTTGTCTGTCTATATATCTATCTGTCTGTTTGTCTGTCTGTCTATCCATCCATCCGTCCGTCCGTCTATCGTTCGTTCGTTCGATCTATCTATCTATCTGTCTATCTATCTATCTATCTATAGTTTAATTGTATCTATCTATTCTATCTATCGTTTGTTCTATCCACTGTCTGTCTGTCTGTCTGTCCTTCTGTGTGTCTATCTATCTATCTATCTATCGATCTATCGTTTAATTGTATCTATCTATTCTATCTATCGTTTGTTCTATCCACTGTCTGTCTGCCTGTCTGTCTATCTATAGTTTAATTGTATTTATCATTCTATCATCCATCTATCTATCTATCACACATCTATCTATCTATCTGTCTGTCTGTCTGTCTGTCTGTCTGTCTGTCTATCTATCTATCGTTCTATCGTTCTATCACTCTGTCTGTCTTCCAATGCACATTCAATAATTATTCAAATCTCTTGAAGCACATCCCTGATTCACCTCCATGTAATCATAACATTATAAACAGTGATAACATGGTACTGAATGATTGTTAATACAAATGGATTATTGTAATTTTCTCACTCTCTGTAATTCGGCGGTGATTGAATTCTGACAGCTCATTGGCCAAGAGAAATAACCCCCAGTAGTGTGTTAGTGTGTGTGTGTGTGTGTGTGTGTCTGTAACAGAACTTTTGATTGGCTGTTAGGATAACAGACACTCCATCACTGTCTGTCGTTGCTATAGTGAGGAGCTCAGAGTGGTGGAGGATGAACGCTGGAGGGAGAGAGAGACACCAAGAGAGAGAAGAGGTTAAATGGTGTCTCATCAATCTTAATGAAATGCAATTATTTCTGCCCGAATTAATCATTTTTGCGCGTTTGCTGCTGGCCACTTCAGTTAGCCATCCATCTCTCTCTTGCTCACTCTGTCTTTCTCCGGATAATTCTGTTTCTTCTGCTGCAGTTCTTTGTTTACTTGGGGTCGTTTTTTTACTTGTGCAGTCCTATCAGTTCCCATTAATTTGGTCTGTGTGTGTGTGTGAGTGTGTGTGAAGTTAAAGTGAGATCATTGTTATCAAATGGGAAGTTGCGTTTCTGTGTTTGAGCTGCGGACATGAATGATATTCATTGTAAATATGGTGTGTGTTGCTTTGCTTGTTTATGTAATGATCTTGTATGCTGTGTATGTTTGTTATGGTTTTTCACTAGGTCACAGAAGGTCTTAATATACTAAGTTTAGCCCTTCTTTCTTTCTTTCTCTCTAGTCCAGTAAAACCCACTGCAGAAGTTGACTAGATTCACTGTGAGTACTTTGCAGATGGGCTGACCTCTGCTGACGGAGTAAAGTAAGTACAGTCAATTATATTTAAGATATGTTAATAATTTAATATCCCCTTCTGAATATTTTGGTATGAAAAGAAGTATGTATTGCGAGTTAAAGTGATATTATACTTACAAAATAATCAAACGTTTAATTTAAAATGAATTAAAAATATAAACATACACTACTGTTCAAAAGTTTGGGGTCAGTGAGATTGTTCTTTTTTTTTAAAGAAATTAATACTTTTATTCAGCATGGATGCATTAAAGTGATCAAAATATAGTAAAGTAAAGACTGTATATACTATAGTAAAGATAGTAAAGACATTTATAATGTTACAAAATTTCTATTTCAAAGAAATGCTGTTCTTTTGAACTTTCTAAGAATCTTGAAAAGATAAATGTATCACGGCTTTCTGAAGGATCACGTGACACTGAAGACTGGAGAAATGGATGCTTTGCATCACAGGAATAAATGACATTTTAAAATATATTCAAATAGAAATGGTTATTTTAAATTGTCAGAATGGTATTGACTTATTTAACATTGTAAGCAGCTATGCTGTAAATGCTTTAGCAATATAAATGTGTAATTTGTGATATGGCAATAAAGAACAAAAGTGAAATAATTTCACTAATCTTATATTAATAATTGTATTAATCTTATAAGCTTTACCCATTGCAAACTTACAGTCTGCACTGAGAGGCAGCTTAATTTAGTCTTAATATGCAATGCTGTTACCCTTTCCGACATCTTTGATTTTTTTTATTTTAACCAGAAAATAGCATAAAAAATATCACACAAATCTTGGATTTTGTCAGCTCATATTCAGTTTAACTTGACCTTGTGAGCCTAGTAAACCTTTTTTTAATGTTAAAATTTGTTTAAACATTTTTTTTTGCTGTGGCCCAATTTTTTAAACCACTCATGAAAAATACCAACCAGCCCCACAATTTCCCCACATTTTTCCTATGAAATAAAGACGTCAGTTGAGAACTTTTATGCAACATATTTAATGTTGATATAATAGGTTTAATATCAATCAAGTAAAACAGTTAATCATACCCAAAAGTCCTAAATTCACAGACGAAAAAGGCAAAATGCATATAAATGTGGTTACAATGAATGATATGCTCTTCAAATAATATCATAAGAGGCAATCAGTGCTTTAATGAAGTTCAAATCCGACAGCAGAACTGAGACTGTTAAAATGAGGGTTAATAAACCAAAGACCCGCCGCGCCGCCGTCTCCCCTCATATATATGACATCACTGACTTCATGAGCCGTACTCTGATTTACAGCACGTCAGAGTTTAAATACACAGGGCATAAACACACCAGCTCTTCAACTCTGCTTCTTCAAAGTTCAGCAGCCGCATGGCAACAGAGGTATGTGTTGAGAGTCATAAGAACGTGATTTGATTGATTATTAAGACCGCAGTGATTCATTAGGCATTACAATAACAATCAAGACTTTGCAACAGTTGTTATGTTCATTAGTCCCGGGCTTTGGTCAGTTTCATACATTCAGTGCTAAAAGTGAGGCGAAACAAAACGCACATTGATCTGATTTCAAACATCTGCTCAGAAATCACTTCAATCTGATGTCAAACATTCTGGCAGAGACATTTGTGACTGCAAATCTCTCAATCAAACAGCATTAAATCAGTAGTTATAACATCATATATTTAATACTGCTGCTAATGTATTAAAGTCCTTCTCTAGTACTGATGTTACAAATAAACAAACCGGAATGATATTATAGCGACTAATGCCCCTAAATAATAACATACTTCCTCCCAATTAAAAGTCTAGCCATAACAATAAAAAATAAAGGCACAAAACATGTCATGGAGAACATTTTGAGCGTTGGGTGAGTCTGTGTTAGATTTACGCTGAACCGTTACAACACATTCAAATCTAGTTGAGTTACTCTAAAAATAAAAGAGAGCGAGAAATGAGCAGGTGATTTCTATTGAACAACATAAAAAAAAAATAACACGAGGTGTCCTATTTTCAGCAGGAGTGTTATGATAAAACTCAAACTGACCCCAGACCAGCAGCTGGACCAGAGTGAGTGGAACTGGAGATGAAGAGAGAGAAAATGAGGTAGACTTCTGTGTAAACACAAACAAAACAAACTACGCAGACTTAACGCTCTGTTAAAAACTGAAAAGTACGACTATGTGTAACTGAAGGAGGTAGTTCTAACGTACGAGAACGAAAGTGATAAGCAACAGTCGATAGATTCAGTTAATGGTCAACGCTTCCCTACAGAATAACATCAAATACACTTATTTGGTTCGTTCCCTGAGAGAAGTTCATCCTGAGAAGGATTGTGGGTAGAAATGTACAAAAATACACTATAAATCTGCATGAGGTTTGGGATCTGAGTCTGTGCTATGGATGTGTCATTTGGTGGGTTTCTTTCTCTCAGATTGTTTCTCTTCGTCTGTGCACTTGATTAAATACGATGCGCACACACACACACACACACACACATTCACGTCTAATGCCTTCAAACACAGCCAGTCTTTGGTATAAAGGTCTATACCAAAACACACACAGTTAGTTTACGCCCTCCAATGGAACCACGGCACGTGCGTGACATGCCGTCTGATTTGTCAACACACAGAGGATAGGAAAGTCCATCGAGCCGACGGCTGGGAACAGTCGTGTAAGCTCGTTTGAATCTTTTACACATTCATTACGGTCAGAGAGGCATTGTCTTGTCTTTGAGGACCTCAAGTGGAGGATGAGCGCCAGTTCAAGTCATAATGTGAGGCAGCACTCCTGTCTCTTTTCGGAAACCTCTGCCTGAGCACACACACACACACACACACACACACACACAATCTGCTCATGTGATGAGATACAGAAACTTAAGACTGTTCAAAGCTTCATATCTACAGAAAACAGTCATTTTTGATTGGCTCCCCGATGAATCTCACAGAAACATGCAAATGTCATATTTTACCCTACAGAGACAAAAGAAAAATGTGACCCTGGACCACAAAACCAGTCATGAGGGTCAATTTTTCGAAATTGAGATTCATACGTCACCTGAAAGCGGAATAAATAAGCTTTCTAATGATGTATGGTCTGTTGTGATAGGACAATATTTGGCCGAGATGCAACTATTTGAAAATCTGGAATCTGAGGGTGCAAAAAATCTAAATATTGAGAAAATCGCCAAAAGTTGTCCAAATGAAGTTCTTAGCAATGCATATTACTAATCAAAAATTACGTTTTGATATATTTACGGTAGGAAA
>NW_015542331.1:98162-104106 GCF_001515605.1 Sinocyclocheilus anshuiensis | reverse complement strand
TGTTGGCTATTGCTACAAATATACCCCAGCGACTTAAGACTGCTTTTGTGCTCCAGGGTCACAAATTAAGATTTATGTGAAGAAAAAGAAGCATATTTTCACTCCAAATAGTCATTACTTTGATTAAAAAAATAATAATTATTATTATTTTGTTATTATTCTCATGTATTCACATTACTGTAATTCATGGTTTTACTGCAAAATACTGCAATAAAATGATTTTATTCAAATCAGCAACACTACCGTGAAGTATAAACACTTTAGAAATTAAATATTTAAATTTTTATATTATTTATTATTAAATATTATTTCAGTAATTTCATTTCATTATTACAGTAATGAGAATGAGATTTGTTGACATTAAAGTGAGGAGAAATGCTTAATTACAAAGAAAATAATGTCTTACAATTGTAAAATATGCTTTATAAAGTTTTCATAAAAAAAAAAAAAAAAAAACATTTATCAATTCATCATTTCTTTCTTTTGAGGTCAAATATGACTGCTGTCTCATGAGATTCACCCTCCCATTCCCTCCAGATCAGGACAAAATGAGAGACGTCTAGGAGATGAAACGCTGCCGTAACTCTCTATAAACCCTTCTGTGTTACTGAAAATCTTCTCTTGGATTTCTAAAGTTCATCAGTATTTAAGGTCGACAGAATGAAAAGGGGCTGAAATTATTGCTGGCAGTCACTGGAGCTTTCAATGACTTTGAGACATTAAACAGCAAATCTCCACAGCATGGCATTCTGGGTAAACAATGCTTACTTTGTTCAAGTGCACTTTTGTTCAGTTGTTCACTGTTCAATGGATGATTGTAGCAGATTTGCTTTTAACTTTCACATCTCTGCCAGCAGCTTTAAATGATCAGATCTATCTAAGGCTTCTACACTCATTAGCTGAATGGGAGAAAAAGCGAGCAATGTGATTTTTTTTTTTTTTTACTGGACCCTGTGACAAAAAAATTTTGTATGCAACATATGCACTGCAACAACTTGTTTAGGAGTACATTAGCATGGACACAAGACTGATTTTGAGTTGATGAAGCTTAAATGGTCAGCTTCATAAAGACAAGAATAGACTATTATTTTAAAAAGGCCAAACTGAACGGTATTTTAGTCAATATTCTACAAGTCTTTGACAATCACTGAAAACAAGGCAAAATCAAAAAGATCAAAAATACACATCAGTCAACTGCTGAATTCTGCCGAGTGGTCTTAAAGGGTTAGTTCACCCAAAAATGAAAATTCTGTCATTAATTACCCTCATGTTGTTCCAAACCCGTAAGACCTTCATCTTCGGAACACAATTTAAGATATTTTTGATGAAATCTGAGGGCTCTCTGACCCTCCCATAGACAGCAAGGTAACTACCACGTTCAAGGTCCAGAAAAGTACCAAGATGATCGACAAAGTAGTCCGTGTGACATCAGTGGTTCAACTGTAAAGTTACGAAGCTACGAGAATACTTTTTTGCGCAAAGAAAACTAAAATAACAAATTTATTCCACGTTTTCGTCTCTACTGCGTCACTTTAGACACGCGTTCACAACAGTATCATGACGCGAGTGTGTGGCGGCGCTGACCCAGATCCGGCGTAATGATGTCATCACACATCACACATGATGTCATGATACTGTCGTGAACGTGTGTCCAAAGTGACGAAGATGAACGAAGGTCTTACGGGTTTGGAACAACACGAGGGTGAGTAATTTTTTAATTTTTTTCATTTTTGGGTGAACTAACCCTTTAAATGTTGCTGTGGAGTTGTTGGTATAATGCTGTTTACATTATGTCGGAATTACCGTAATGACAAGCGGGAGATTCAACTGCTCAAGTATAGCGCATGCATACAGAAAAAACGCATAGCCCTTAAGAGCGATAAAAATGTTTTTTGTATTCGTTTAAACTTACACAGTCACTGTCTATTGTTGTTACTGTCTCCAGTAGTTTTCTATTCCGTCTCATCCAATTCTTTTTTTTTTGACTGTGAAACAACTGTAGCCTGTACCACGAAGCGAGACGAACCAACTCAGAGTTTCAGAGTAGGTTTAGAGTTGACAAAACCAAACAAATCCAACCTGGTTTAAATGAGGATCAGCGGGCTCACAAAGCTCGATATAAACGTTCTTGATCAACTAGAGTTTGAACCCGGCAATTTCAAAATACACTTCTTTCAAAACTGTTTTATGGCGCTTTTGTCTCCTGAAAGTTTCTATGGAAAGATGTTTTGTCAACTGAACATTTGGCATTTTGTTAAACTACAGTACAATCCACTGAATGCACTGTACTTCCTCGTTTTCATTCCTGTCAGAAATGAAATGGCACTAACCTGACTAAGGTCTATTAGTTGTTCCGGAAGAAACAGAACAACAAATTACTGAAGAACAAAACAGCAGATGGCTGCGCTGATGATCAGTTGTTGATGATAGCAAAATGCTTCAATGACCATCCAACCATTACAATAATTCACCAATATACACTCTTGAAACATTTCCGAGGACAAAGAAATCACTTTTAAGGCCACCGTCATTTTTGGTCTTTTTACATGATGTCACAACGAGAGAAAAAATAAGGCTTTTATGAAACTCAGTTTCCTATTTGTAATTCAGAGTATGACAGAGTTGAACAACTTTTCTGAAGACAGTATCTTGTCATTATGAAAGCTTATTTATAATAACAAAATAAAAGTAATTGCAACTGTTTCTCATACAATTCTGACTTTTCCCCTGACATTTCTGAGAATAAAAGCCAGAATTTTAAGATAAAAGATGCAAATACCTTTTGTATTTTTTATTCTGTGGTGAAAAAAAGCTTTATCATTGCGGTAATTCCGACAGTGTTGAACATAGCATTGTTTCCTTCGCTTTCAGTGAAGCTGCATGAGATGCATGAGGGAGGAGAGAGATCAAATCAAAACGGCATCGAAAAGAATCAACTTCATCTACCTATGTGCTCTATATAAATTACACTTTAGCATTTATAATATTTCACCATATATTAATGCCTTAAATTATCACTGTGAGCTGTGGAACAGTCTGGCAATACGTTTAAATCAGTTAGTTAGTCCTCTCTGGCTGAAGTTAATGTAGCTCTTAGTCTTCAACTGTTACAGTCTAATCTCAAACTCTGGCTGACAGCACCAGATCTGAGAGCCATATGTAAAAACATCCCCCACACACACAAAAACAGATTCAAATTTCCTCAGTATCCCATAATAATGTTATTGATAGGATGTAGTGAGCGTGACTATAACCACCCCCAGCCATAATAAATCTGTGCTGGCCCCTGTGGGCACTGATTGCGAGCAATTCAAAATGCTAGAGAACCCAAAGTTTTCTTTGTCATTATGTCTGAATCTGGTTTAAACTCAACATGAAATCAAACTTGATCATATTTACTTTCCTAATGCATGTTCCTGATCTTAAAAGAATAGAAATAAAGGGAAAAAAATGCTGAAAATTTACTCACCCTCGGGCTAACCAAAATGTAGAGGAGTTTTTCTTTATTGGAATAGATTTGGCGAAATTTAGCATCACATCATTTGTTCACCAATAGATCCTCTGCAGTGAATGGGTGCCGTCAGAATGAGAGTCCAAACAGCTGATAAAAACATCACAATAATCCACAAGTAATCCACACCACTCCAGTCCACCAGTTAACATCTTGTGAAGTGGAAATCCATCGCTTTCGCCAAAATAAGAGTCCATAATCGATAATAACGCTTCTTCTAGTAAAAAAAAAAAAAAGTCCTTCCGCTGTTGTCCTCTCACATAAAAATCCACCCACATATTTGTTTAGAAACATTTAGGATTGTTTTTGCTTGGATCTGTGCATATTTCTCTCTTAATTCAAAAGAGATTACTTTTTCACTGGAGGAAATCATATAATTGAGGAATAATAGAGGACTCATATTTTAGCCGGGAGCAATGTTTTGACGTTGAAAATGTCTTAATGATGGATTTGTTTCTTACAAACACAGATTTTCACTTCACAAGACATTAATTGATGGACTGGAGTGGTGTGGATGGGTTACTTGTGGATTACTGTGATGTTTTTATCAGCTGTTTGAACTCTCATTCTGACGGCACCCATTCACTGCAGAGGATCCATTGGTGAGCAAGTGATGCAATGCTACATTTCTCTTAATCTGTTCTGATGAAGAAACAAACTCATCTACATCTTGAATGGCCTGATGGTACATATTCAGCCGATTTTCATTTTTAGGTGAACTATTCCTTTAACGTGAACATTTTATCTGTGCATGTTATCCCAAAGGTAACATGCTAACTTGCTTTTCCTCTGAAATGAGTTCACTGACGTCACTTATGCAGCACACGGCAAACATTTTTACTTAATCAAAAGCCCATTTCACTATTATGGAGGTAAAATGGCTTGCAAACGGCAACATCTGTTGCCTTCATGCTTGAGTTTTTAAAACACTGGTTCAGGTTTTTCTTCTAAGTGTAATCTGTTTTGCCTTGTGATTTTTAGTACTTCAAACACACTCTCGCTCATTTGCACACACACACACACACACACACACACGCACACACGCCAGTCGCAGAGTTTGTTGTGATTGCTCAGTGAGAACACGCATGTACACGCATGACCCCCATCGGCTGATACCATAGCTGCACGGGAAGGGAGGGAGGGAGGGAGGGTCTCCTCGGTGACCCGGCCATGTGAGGTAGATGATTTCGGGTCCGGGCTCCGTCTGGATGAGGAACCTTTCGGTCGCTTTCAGTCCCGGCTTTTCCTCCAGCGCTGGGAGTGACTCCCCCGTTGAGATGCTTCCTCCGGAGAGGATGACGAGCCCGACCGGCTCCCCTCTTCCTGGGACTGAGCGGAGGTGGAGGGGCGTTGGAGGTCCTGAGACGTGGAGGGGGACAGCGCCCTCTTGTGGGGACACTGGGCCACCATGTGTGTGACACTCTGACAGTAGTGACACTTCTTTGGCTGGGGTGGAAGGCCACACTCTTTAGCGTGGTGGTCCAGACCTCCACAGTTGTAACACCTACAGAGGGATGAAAAATGCTTAATTATATTAAAACATGATGCTTGTACATTTTACAAATCAAATTGGAGATTTATTGGAAAACAGGACTTATCTTGCTTGTTTATAGGTGCATCAGAAAAATCAGTTTGTATAATTCTAAGGGTCAGGACTTACACTACCTTTTTAATGCTTTGAAAAAAGTCTCCTCTGCTCACCAAGGCTGCATTTATTTGATCAAGAATACAGTAAAAACAGACAAATTGTGAAATATTGCATATTAAAATAGATGATTTCTATTTGAATGTATTTTAAAATGTAATTTATTTCTTTGATGCAACGCTTAATTTTCAGCATCATTACTCCAGTCTTCAGCGTCACATGATTCTTCAGAAATAATTGTTGAAAACAGTTGTTTGATATTTTTAGTGGAAACCATGATACTTTTTTTTTTTTTTAATTCTTGATGAATAACATTTATTTGAAACAACAGCATTTATTTGAAATAGAAATCTTTTGTAACATTATAAATGTATTTTCAATTTACTGAGCATAAGAGACTTCTCTCAAAAACCTTTTAAAATATCTGATTTATTCATAACTTTCAACCAAAGTTATTTAAAAAAACATTTCAAAAACATAAAAAGAAATCTTAATTATTCCCAACATTAGACCAAAGTTAATTTTGATTTTTTTACATAACCATGGATTGAGTTTGTTATTGGTGATTGTGACCAGAAATTATATTTTGCATGAAGAAAATGGAAACTATTTTTAAAACCATTAAGATAAGACAGCTAACCAGATTCTGAATGCAAACAAATTAATAATATAATGTATTTAAATAATAAAGTATGTATGCATCACGTTTGTATTGCAATAACGCTTGTTGTTATGCTGATAAAAATAATGGAGGAAAATATAATTATGAAAATAATACCCCTCCCCCC
>NW_015542331.1:91926-97871 GCF_001515605.1 Sinocyclocheilus anshuiensis | reverse complement strand
CCCCCCCCCCCCCATAAATAAAAAAAAAACATAATATTCCTAAAAACAAGCTTTTTAATGCAAAACATTATTATTTTTTTCTTTCTTTTTTGGGAATGAAATGTGACCTGGACTTTTCTCAAACCCTGTGTTGGTCACTAGAGGGCAGTACAGGATAGGACTTACTCCAATAACAAACCTCCCTCATAGAAATACTCAAAATTGCTTTAAAAAAAAAAAATGTTTTGTCATAGAAAATAGGCACTACAGTATTTAATAAGTATTGTTTTAAACATATAGGAGTCAAAAATAACCCCAGCCCAGTAATTCCTACATTAAAATGTAACAATAAAAACATTATGATTCATAGCCACAAACAGTACAAATAAGATTCAAGAATACAGTTTGCAGCTCTTTTGTTAGATATGAGGGAACTGAGTGACTGTGATCAAGAGGAATTGTCTAGTAGTTAACAGAAACCTTGTATGTTACCATGGAGCCTTCGGTTGCCAAGGAAATTCCGGTGCATGGAAACAAGAGTAGGAAATGACATTATAGCTCTAAATATAGATAATCAGATCTCTCAGTTCCACTAATGTGTGTGTGTGTGTGTGTGTGTGTGTGTGTTTGAGTGAGAGAGAGAGAGAGAGAGAGAGGGATATATTATTACACTGCCCTCTGGAATACTTCATTCTGATTGGTCGATCACAGCATTCTGCAGTCATATATAGTATTTTTGTATAATAATGGCAAATTACATCTGGCTACTGTCAAAGGCAAATTACTTCTTACAAAACTGTTACATGTCTCTCATATGAGTGCTCTTTTAATAGTCGACGAATATTAATTTTGGAGAAAAATAGTTACTAGAAGGATTATATGAAGTAAATCATCTTACACAGCATATCTGCATTAAAACATATGTGTATAAATATCTATTACAGGTAAAACAATTAGTTTAAGAAGAAAAAAAAAACATACCACTGAATGGAAATGGAAACGGAATGTTTCGTTTTTTTTTAAAAAGACATGGGACAACTTGCCCCAACCTGCATTTACGAGGGATCTAATTATTTTAACAGGTTGCAATATATTTTAAGGTGATGTTTTTACAGTGTAATTAGACAAATAAGAACGGAGTAATATTAATTAACTGCATAGGGTTAGGGTTAATTGGTTGTAATTATGCATAATTTACTGTTATTGCTATAGTAAGTACATGTAACGTGTGTAACTACGTCATCTTAAAATAAAATATTACCATATAATTTAATAGGGTTTAAAACTAGGTGCTTGAAACCAACATACAATAACCACTGCTTGAAAAACACAAATAATTGATTAAATTGGACTAGACATGCTATTTGTCTGTATGTGCACTGACTGTTTTGAGCCTGTAGGTGGCAGAGTGGATTAACTACAGCATCACAGCTGCATATTAGACTAACAAACTTGACAAATGTTTATGAATGACATTTTGATCATTTTGACTCCTCACACAGTCACATCTAAAAACACTATGTTCATGGAAAATGACCATACGCATACATTTTTTACCTTTAATAATCAATTATAACATAAAAACTGACACATGAAAACTGTGGAAAGAAAATCTTGACAGTATAATTTTCCTTATCACATCCAGACTTTACACGCAAAAACAAAAAAACACTGATAAAGATTTCTATTAACCTCGTAATTATATTTAAAACAATTATTACATGCTTTTGAACTTTCAGCTACATATCATTTCAGTATTCACTGAAAATACAGGCAATATTTCTGTATTTTAACTGATAAACTGACATAAAATTAGTAATTTTTCTGATGACATTCAGACTCTACATACAAAGAAAGAACTGTTAAACTAAACAATTAATTACTCTCATGTAACTATTAATCTAAAGATTTCTATTAATTAAATGATTGTATTTAAGACGATTATTACATGATCTTGAACTAACATCAAATCTAAAGATTGTGTAGTTAAATTTACACCTTAATTTTTCTTATGACATTCAGACTCTAGATACAAAGAACCGTTAAACTAAATTCTTTAGTCTAATCTAAACTAAAGATTTATTAAACTCATGTATTTAAGATGATAATGACATGATCTTGAACTTTTAGCTGCAAATCTCCAGTATCTGCCAAAAACACTGAAAATTATTGAGATAAAATCAGCTGTCTGACGGTTTTTAGTTAAATGTGCACTGTCATTGATTAGCTAGCTACCATGTTTAATTCAATTATTCAGTGACTTTAGGGAATAAACTGATTTTTACGCTTTGAGCTGTGTCCTAATATACCTGTTCAGTTTCCAACAGATTCAAGAATTCTTCATAAATTCATTTTTTAATCATCAGTTCAGGTCTGAGTGTCACCCGATCTGTCGTCTTCAACAAAACTTCCATCATCTCATGTCTAGTTTTTTGTTAGCACATGGACTATATGATAAATGGCTCACCCACACACACATGCATATACATACTTATAAATAGCTTTAACACAACAGACTGAAAAGACTTATTCAGTTTGTATTTTTTTGCTCTGATCACCATGGCAACGGGAAGTAGAAGACAGACTCACAATCAATGAGTCGTGAACAGAAAAGCATTTGGCGAAACCAAACTATGAGCCATCTACATTGAAAAGTAATTCATGTGGCTTCACAGACATTATCAATATTGGAATTGATTCTTTCATACAGAGAAAAGGAGAGAATTTGAACCCCGAAACACGTCTACATCAAATCAAGAGCAGCGAGTCTGATGAAAATGCTTGTGTAAGATCGAAATAAAAGATTTTAGATAAATAATCCTAAATAAATAAGATATGAAATTATTCATAAATAGATAAATGATTTATATTAAGGAATATTTTAAATAAAGGAACTGCAGCATGTAATTATATAATTCCCCGGCTCTATTTTATATATCTATTTATTAATATTATTATGCAATATAGGTACATTTTGAATTAGAAACATTTAAACCTAAATAAAATAAGTTACCCGTCTTAATTTGGGTAACAGTTTACAATAAAGGTCTCAATTGTTAACATTAGTTAATGCATTCACTAACATCAATTAACAATTAGAAATATATTTCATTAACATTAGTTCATTTTAGTTAATAAAAATGCTCATGGTCATGTTAGTTTACAGTGCAAGTTTAACAGATAGATCTTAAAAATGATTAACATTATTAAATATTCATAAATTCTGTAGAAGAATTGTTAATTGCTCATTTATGTTACATAATGTAATAAAGCAATGTTAACAAATGAAACCTTAACAGAAAGTGATTTCTTTAAGTGTTTAGATGGATTCTAGGGCTGCACATTTAATCGAATTTTTAATCACGATTACAATTATGGATGCCACAATTACGTAATCGTTCAAAGCGGCAATTAATCGTTCAAAGTCCACTTATGTTATTCTGCGCGCTTAAGATGTGTTTTTTTCTTTCTACATGTTATCCTAAGGGTTTTTCCCATTATTTTAATTTTAGTTTTAGTATAACATTATAATACCATTCATATTTTTACTTTTTTATAATTTAAAGAAGAAACCAATCCGATGTTTAGTTGACATTTAAAACTTAATACTATAGAAAAGCACTAAAGGTTTTTCAGTAAGAGTGCTTTCAGCTTGTTTATTTTCATATAAAAATAGGGCATGCAGTTGCATCAAACAATGGTATAAACATCATTCAATGTAAATTGTGATCATCATAATTAATAATCGCAATTACAATTTCAAGGGAATAATCGACAATTATGATTTTTGTCATAATCGTGCAGCCCTAATGGATTCCATCTATTTTTGTGGCACACACACAATTATGAATATAATTAAACACCTTTAAAAATTCAACAAAATATAATCAGGTAAGCATTCAGTGATGATCAATAATTCCCTTAAAATGGTCTTTATATGTTTGCAGAAAGAAAACCACAAGAAAAGTTTGGCATGTATTTTAGGTTTTGATTTCATTAAGATTTTAACTGAGTTTTTACTAATTAAGATCTTCCAGTAGTTCCAATTATTTAAATTAATCACTGCTACTAAACAACACTGGTTAGTACTACTGCGATTATTATTATTATTAAAAGCAGACTTCTGTTTATAAAGACCAGCAGCAGCTGCTAAAGGCAAGCTATAAATTGAAAGAATATACTGTAAAGTTGACCTTCACTTTAGCACACATTTATTATTAAATTAATGCAGAATGAATAGAACACGATATGAATTGTGAATAACTGAACATAATCCAGTTTGGTCCAGAGAAATCGAGACAAAATGTATTAAACTACATATCCCATCATGCTCGGCGCACTCACCGGTCTCCCTTTGGTTTGCGTTTGAGGGGCGGGGCCTTGCCTTTGGGGCGTCGGTCACTGCCCGAGCATGGGCCCCCGCCCGGCCCCGTGACCCTGAGCGACTCCAGACCTTTACTCGACCTCTTGAAGGTGAATTCAACCTGCTCGCCCTCCCGTAAGCTCCTGAAGCCCTCCATCACCAGCTTACTCTGAACACACACACACACTTCATGTAATACAGATATACAAACACATTTATATCATCTATAAATATATATATATATATTTATTAAAAAAACAGTCATAGCAACAGAGAATAAACATTTCATGGTATATAATAAAATCAGGGAGGGAAAGAGAGAGATATATATATATATATATGTAGATGCTAAAAAGAGAGACTTTCTACGTACTAGAAAAAACAACAGCTACCAATGTCAAAACCTTAACGTGCATTACAAGAGCAATGTTTAAAAATAAATTTGACCACTTTTCTTGCATTAAATGCACAATTTTATGAACTTCACAGCTAAAATAAAAAAATTAAAACTAATTTTGAAAAACAGATTTTTCTTATTTAAATATTTGTAATAAACCCAGTGATTAAGGCACTAAACCAATGCCAATGACAGAAAATTAAAGAATATGCAAAAAAAAACAACTAAAGTACATTTATTTAGTTTAATCACACCAAATATTAGTGTAATTGTCTTAATACTAACTGCTGCCTGACAGAATCTAATACATTTGGCTCCTAGTTTAACTTTTAGGAGCCAAAATTTAAATGTAAAAAAAATATATATATGTAATTCTAAAATATTTATAGATATTAAACAGATTGGTCATATCTACAGAATGATCCATCAAATCTTGAACATTTCATGTCTATCGGGGAGAGAAGGATATATAGATGTTCAACAAAAAGGTTTACTAGAAATAACTTGCAATCTGTCAATATCACATTAAGCTGCATTACAAAAGCAATGTTTAAAAACGCATTTGATCTTGCTTTAAAATGCACAAATTTACCACACTGATGTTTTCTTATTTAAATATTTGAAGTAAAACTGCCACCTGACAGAATCGAAAACATTTGATTAATATATAGGAACCAAAAGTTTAAATCTAAAACATGTACAAATAGCTATACAGATACTTATAGACATCAAACAGATCAGTCATATCTACAGGAAGATCCATCAATTCTAATTTAACGTCGTATAATAATCCATAAGGGAGAGAAAGATATATAAATGGTTCAAGAGAGATTTTCTAAGCACTAGAAAAAAAAAAACAATCTGTCAGTATCGCCTGAACCTGCATTATGAAAGCAATCTTTAAAAACACATTGGATCATGTTTCTTGCATAAAATGCAATTTTGAAAACTAACTTTTCCTATTTAAATATTTGTAGTAAAACTAAGTGCCTAAACTACTTGCCAGAATATGTCAGAATATTAAAAATATCAGAAACTATTCGAAAACAATTTACACCAAATATTAGTGTAACTGACTTTAACTGCCAAATAACAGAATCTAATACATTTATCACCTAGTTTAACTTTGTATTTAGATTTTCTTACATTTTAAAGTTAATACTACAAAAGTAGATACAGTAGAAGTAGACAATTCAACAAAATCTA
>NW_015542331.1:84405-91834 GCF_001515605.1 Sinocyclocheilus anshuiensis | reverse complement strand
ATATATATATATATATATGTGTGTGTGTGTGTGTGTGTGTGTTATTTGACAATATTTGATAACTGATATTCTTGTTCACAGCTTTTATATTCAGGAGAACTGTATCCACTGTCATACAAGATGCTTGGTAGCAAATATAATTGCAAATACTTGTAACACAAATAATGTAATTGACGCAAGTAAACTTTTACATCAAAATAACATTTTAACAAATGTGAATCATAGTTTTTAATGAGTGAAAATGAATTCAAAAATCCTCTACATAAAGCAGAACGCCAGAAAAAACCCCACAGATGTACATTTGTATTTAATCATTCAGCAGATGCTTTTATCCAAATGAGGACCATTAAAAGCAACTTATCAAATGTATTATTCACAGTCAACACAACGTGACCAAGGTGTTTATTAGTTTATTCAAATCCATCCTTCAATTTATAAGATTTTCTGTCATTATAAATGAAAAGCAAAGACTGATAAAAGCAATGAATTCTGTTCATTTCAGTGAAATGCAATTAAATCACCACAGAATCTGCAATTTAGCATTGATTTTTTTGAAAATTGTTTCATCACACATTAGAGCTGATCTGATGAATTTATTGTTCAAATACAATTAATACTACAAAACACAGCTAAGATCTAGGTTTTGATTATGCCAAAAACACAACAAATACTGAATATGTATCTATGTTTAGGCATTTGTTTGTGATTTAATAAATAATCAATTTTCCACAAGCACATTGAGAGCTTTCCAACACAAAACCAACACATTCAAACAAGTCGACTTCATCACGTAACGGTGATTTAAGTCATGATTGTGATTCAAATGCATGAATACTAATGAATGCGATCCTGCAGCTACAGAAAGCTCTCTATGGTCTTGTCACAGAGGCAGTGCTACTTCATGAAATTAAAACAGCAGTAACGTAATGCATGAATCAAATGCAAGAGGCAAAGCGCAGCTGACATGTATTCTCATCATTTACATTCCTCTAGAAACATCAATAGATCAGTAGCGCTGCATCACAGCTCTGTTTAATATGAATATCAGCACTGAATTCACATCTGGACTGATGAATGATCAAATGCCCAGTCAACACACCGTCACAGCTCTCACTGATTGCTTTTTGTCACGGCTTCACGTTTAATTCAGCCAGGTGGGAAATTAATGCATTTAATTTCTCTTAATTGACACAATGGGCATAAAAAGCATTCTGATTGAACACTTGCGATGGCGAGAAATTAAAAATCCAGAGCATAAGAGAGAAGTGCATGTATGAGAAAAGCCAGGAGCAAAAACCCTTCACACGCAGATATATTAGATATTTTCTATTGGAATATCAATCTAAACAGCTCAACACACTTAACAGGATTAGAGCTTGGTAAACACACACACACACACAAATAAATGAAACAAATACATATCATTTATAATAAATACACATATATTTCTATCTGTAAGTAATAATGAAGCAAAATTTGTGAATCAGTCATTAATATTATTATACATTAATATATTGTTTTGTATATTAATATATTAATATTATCTATTAATTATGTTAATTTTGCCTATTATTGCAATAATATATATATATATATATATATATATATATATATTAACATTATCTATCAAATCATAGAATAAACATTTGTCAGGTTTTAGTCCAGTGTTACAGTGTTCATCTATCTTTTTCTTTCTCTCTTTTTTCTTTTTCTTCCTTTCATCTATCTTTCTTTATTTCTTTCTTCTTTCTTTAATCTATCTTTTTCTTTCTTTTTTCCATCCATCTGTCTTTTTGTTTTTTCTTTATTTTTTCTTTCTGTCTGTCTATCTGTTTTCTTTCTTTCTATCTGTCTGTTTGTTTTTTTCTTTCTTATCTATTTCCTTTCTCTTTCTATCTTTTTCTCTCTTTCAATTTGTTCTTTCTCTCTTTTTTCTTTCTGTCTATCTTTTTCTTTCTATTTTTTCCTTTTTTTCTTTCGTTCTTTGTCTTTTCTTTTACTTTCTTTCATCTATCTTTTTCTTTCTTTCTGTCTTTTTTCTCTTAGATGGACTTTCGTTTCTCTTTATTTTTTCTTTCTTTCTTTTTATTTTTTCCTTTCTTTTTCTTTCTTTCTGTCTTTTTTCTTTCTTTCATCTATTTTTACTCTATTTCTTTTTCTTTCTATCTGTCTATTTCTTTCGTTCTGTCTATCGTTTTTCCTTTTTTTCTTTCTATCTTTTTCTTTATTTCTTTCATCTATTTTTACTCTATTTCTTTTTTCTTTCTATCTGTCTATCTTTTTTCCTTTCTTTTTTCTTTCTATCTTTCTCTTTCTTTCTTTCTTTCTTTCTGTCTATTTTTCCTTCTTTCTTACTATCTTCTTTCTTTCATCAATTTTTACTCTATTTCTTTTTTTATTTCTATCTATCTGTCTATTTCTTTCTTTCTGTCTATCTTTCTCTTTCTTTCTTTTTTCTTTTTCTATCTATTTTTCTTTCTTACTATCTTCTTTCTTTCATCTATTTTTACTCTATTTCTTTTTTCTATCTGTCTATTTCTTTCTGTCTGTATCTTTTTCCTTTCTTTTTTCTTTCTGTCTATTTTTCTATCTATCTTTTTCCTTTTTTTTCTTTCTTTCTCTTTTTTCATTCTTTCTATCTGTCCATTTTTCTTTCTTTCATCTATTTTTACTCTATTTCTTTTTTCTTTGTATCTTTTTCTTTCTATCTGTCTATTTCTTTCTTTCTGTCTGTCTATCTTTTTCCTTTCTATCTTTTCCTTTCTTTTTTCTTTCTTGTCTTACTGTCTATCTTTTTTTCTTTCTATCTATCTATCTATCTATCTGTCTATCTGTCTATCTGGATCTGTAGTGTGAAAATAAACTGTAAACACTTTCCATTTATAAATATTTGAAAAAAATATTGTAAGTAAATGTTTTATTAAAATCAATTGTTTTGCGAGAAAATTGTATTTTTTCTCTTTCTACTTTAAAATATGTGTGATTCAATGCTTTACTTCATTCTTTGTAATTAATTCTTTACTAGCACTTTCTGAGTGAAAATTGTTTCTACACCAAATGTGTGCTTCTATTTCCAGGTCAAAGTTCAGAGAGAAGCAGAGCACGCAGGAAGATCAGGCAGCAGCAGACACATTTCTGACGTCTGAACTCATCCAATAAAGCACAGTTAAGAAATATAATCCATGAGCACAGGAGAAGATGTGTGTCACATTGTTCCGCTCACTGCAGGGAAAAAAAACAGAAACTCAAGAGACGGAAGACAGAAAGCAGGAGGGAGAAATACGGAGAGCGCCACCAAAGGGCCGGACGTATCGCACATCACCCCTCCTCCACATGTTTTCATCCTTCACTGTGACCTCTGACCTCTGCCCAACCCCCTTCAAACACACACACAGGCATCCCGTTTCCCTGTGTTAAATTAACAACACACTTCTGCTCTGACTACAAGACGCACACGCAGTATTTGATCTGCTGACACACACTACATCACTCCACACACACTCCTGATAGCAGCCGGATATGAGCTCTCTGCGTGTGTGTGTGTGTGTGTGTGTGTGTGTGTAAGTAAAGTGCACACGGTCAACTTACTTCTGATTGAACTACCTTTAACTTTACATTTTAAAAATGCGTGAGGATGATCACATTGTTTATAAATGAGTGTGAAATGTACAGAATTACAAAACATTTGACAAGAACTGAAACAATCTGATCAAAGAGACGATTTAGACGTTCACGTTGATTTTATGTTTGTCTGTTTGAATTACGATGAAGCTTAAAAATAAAAACATATGCACAGAAAACAAACAGAAACAGAATCAAAACTAGTTTATGTTTGTTTGTCATGAATTTTTTTGTTACTTTTTGTGTTTCTTCATTATAATAAAACTTACTGTCTTTTACTGAAAGCTTGTTATTTTTTAAAAAGCAAACATAAACAGCTGTCTAAAAAAGTAAAAGAAGTCATAGCTTTTGGTATCTGGTTTATGTTGCTTTTTTCTTATCTGTCCAAACCATTTGACTTGAGATTTTAAACCATGCTAAACAGAACTCACTTTTACATTTAACATTTGTGCTCTTGGCAGATGTTTTCTTAAAAAAAAGACACTTCATTTAATGAGTTTGTGATTTTAATCAAGTATAGATATGTCTTATGAGACCACAAATCAAGTCCTAAAATTAAACTAGCAAAATAATAATAAACAGAGCTTTTTTTTTTATTTCATTCAAGAACCAATTCAACCAGTGTGCATTAATCAACAAGTCAAGCATTAATAAGAGTATTAAATTAGATTATAAAAAAATACACTGCAAAAAATGTTTTAAAAATATACAAAAAATTATAATCATTAGATTTCAGTGCTACAAAGCTGTGACGGAACTCTTGGAAGGTGAGCGTTTGTTTTGTTTGTGTCAGATCAGTAGCTGGCTCCACCCACACACTCACTCCATATATGGGCAGAGCTGAAGGAGGAAGTCATGTGACCTGCAGCTTGTGTTGAGATGGAGAAATGAAGAACTGAACAAATGGAGAAATGGAGAATAAAAGAGCAGGATGCACAAGAGATCGAGCTCTGGAAGAAAAGAAAAGAAATGACAGTGAACAAAACAAGGGAGAGAGAGTGAGAAAGAATACTAAAGACAATAATGGAGAAAGTAAAAGCAGAACTAAAGTTTAGATGAAAACAGAATCTATAAAAGTAAGATCAGCAGAGGATAAAATTACATCAGCAGCTAATGAGAAAGAATTTAAGGCACATAATGAACTACATTCATAACATGTTCTGGGTCATTCCTGTTGTACAGTATTTTCATGTCCTCATTATGGGTCTTAACATACTAAATAAAATATTAAACTCAGTATAAACCTAATCATTTTAAAGATAAAATCGTGTTTTGTCACAACTACTATCACAACAGGGAATGGTAAATAAACAAAAATATATTTACATTTACTGCTATACATACAAATACAGTATTATTATTAATACTAAATTGGGAGTACATTGAATTTTAAATAGCCTAAACCTTAGTTTAAGCAGATATTATTTTTGCAGTGCATTATACACTTCAAAAATAATAATTAAAAACATTAAAACAAATAAAAACATTACCAATTTTTCCTGCATCCTGTTTCTCTAATCAAAATATTTCAAACAAAATTTCTCGTTTACTTGAGAAAACTGTTTTTATTAGCAATTAATATATTGTTGTTTTTCCTGCATGAGTTCTCAATATCACAATCTATCCTGTTAGCCTTTTGTAAAATTCTTTTAACTTACAAAACTGGCAAGCTGAAAAAAGTATTAAGAAGGGATTTTACTGCTATTAGTTGGTTTGCGTTACTAAAACATTTTGTCTTTATTAATAAACTACAAAAATGTTAAAAGAATATAAAAAATAGATATTAAATTAACTTCAATTGACACATTCATGTACACAAACGTTGTGTAAATCAAATTATAATTAATAGTGTAAAGTGCTTCCTTAACTTGCTTAAATGACAACACAAACGTATACAGTTTTTACGTTACAGAGCACAAACATTCTGCATAACAGGAATGAGCATAAATGTATGCATCCACTACAGGTCTCATAATCCTGTGATTGTAAACCTGAATTATCCATCTTAGATCAAAGATTTTACACCCCAATATATAATATAAGATACTTGTCAGCTTGCTTGATTTAAAGAAGTCTAAGTATTAGTTTCTTCTTAAATCTGTTTAAAAATGTCGATTTCACATAATAAACATTTCCAGCTTTCATTATTTACTGTGTAAAATAAGTGCCAATTTGAGGGACTGTGCATCTCATCTGCTATCATATATTTCATCCTGCACTCTAGATATCAGTATTGGCATCAGCAGTTAAAAAACAAAGGGATGGAGCACAGGATGAGGAGAGCAGCATGTATGTTAGAGGAGGAGTAAGATCTGTGCAGCAGTGAGAGGAGGAGTCTGGATGAGAGCTTAATCTCACTAGGGGCCCAGAGAAACCTCACAACACACACACACACACACATTTAACTAGCTATGGAAATAAGGACATACCGCAGAACCCATCCCTAAAAGAACAGCATTTCTATAATTAAAAAATATAATGTATGCTACAAATCATTTTTCCAGTTAAACTTGTCCTCAGTTGTCCTCAAAGGGAGATTTTGCACATTTCTAGACATAAATTTGCCTTTAGGCTATAGTAAAGTGAGAAATAAGTGTAAATGCTGATTACATATTTAAGAACTTCAACCTGTCAGTTCATTCATACAATTTTTATTTTATACACACTTAAAAATAAAGGTTCTTTATTGGCATTGATGGTTCCGTGAAGAACCTTTAACATCCATGAAACATTTCGATTACTCCAAAGGTTCTTTAAAGTGAAAATAAAATGTTCTTCACACTAAGGAAAAAAAAAGTTCTTTTTAGAACTGTTCACTGAAAGGTTCTTTTGGGAACCCAAAATGATTCTTCTATGGCACTGCGGTGCAAAACCCTTTATTTTTTAAGTGTATTTATTTTTACAATTACAACCTCTTGAGCTATAATACAATCTGGTATCGTAGCTCAGTGTAATTGACTACTTTTAACCAACAACCTATAGAGGTCAATATACAAGATAAAATGTACAAGTTCAAATTCAAAGTAATAAAGATAAAACTATTTATATCAATAACAGTTTTTGATAAACATTTCTCATAAAGGGAAATGACATTTTGTCAGATTTAGTTCACATCTGGAGATCAATTTGTGCAAACTATAGCAAAGTGAGCAACAGATATAAAAGGCACAACTTCACAAACAAAATAAAGAAATAAAGGTTCCAAAAACAACAATACCAAAGCACTGTAAAAAAAAAAAGAAAGTAATTCAAATTTAAAACTTCAGTCTCTGCCTTAAAATTGTAAGTATCATCAAACGGGCTCTACGAGTTACTTCAACTCAGTTTTTAAAATCTCGCCTAGTTGAATCTCATATAACTTGCCATGACTTACTGATCATACCATTTCAGAAGAACAACGCCAAAGAACCTTTCAGTAAACGGTTCTTAAAATAACCATTTTTACCTGACATTTTAAAAACCTTTTTCCACTTTAAAGAACTTTTTGTGCAATGGAAAGGGTTCATTGATGTTAAAGGTTCTTGTACAACCATCAAAGCCAATAAAGAACCTTTATTTTTAATAGTGTATATAGAAACACATGAAATGATCGAGTCATACACAGTGACACATTTATAAACAACAACATGCATTCGTGCGGTTAGACTAACACACGCACAAACACTGCAGGAGGTGCAGCATTCAGAAAAATCAAACACAAAGCTCCTAATGAAACACACACACACACACACACACTGCAGTGCGTTGATTCAGAGTGTGAGGGCCAGCCAAAGCCACGCCTCCTTTCCCTTTTTTGTCTTTAACGAAA
>NW_015542331.1:75027-84187 GCF_001515605.1 Sinocyclocheilus anshuiensis | reverse complement strand
TATATATATTAGATAAGCTATCAGTATGTTATTAAACTCAATGGCACACATAACAGTCTGACTGTGTATCTGGCTGCTGTTTGTCTTTTTTGAGAACTGCATTTCCCAGAATGCACTCAGGTTTAGGGGCTACTAGCACAAGAGGTTCATGTTTAAGCTCATGCACAAAAATTCATTTCCACACAAAATCGAAATTTAAATAAAAAATGAATGAAATTTGCCTCAAAAAGATTTTGTATAACAATGTAAAACTGCCCGTTTAAAATCACTTCAAATAATTCTGTACATATTTAGAATGCCTGCTATCAATTTCCTTAACTGTGCTAATTCAAATTTTATACTCTAGTTCAACAAAATTGTATTTTTAAACAAAACAATTTGTCTAATATATCCATAAAAACACTTAATCACAAGATAAATACATAAAGCAAAATCTCTTTTACTTAAAAATGGTTTTCAGCAATTGTAATTTGGTTACATCATAATAAAAGATTATTAAAACATTGTTGAATTCGAGAAAAGATTGCACAACTGTGATTTTAATAACTAGAGATATTTACACGGTTTTAAATTCTTTAAAAAAAAATAGATAGATAGATAGATAGATAGATGGATAGATGGATGGATAGATGGATAGATAGCCACTTGTTTCCTGTGCAAACTAGCTGTTATGTTATTGAATTTCAGATTTAAAGGATTATGCAGATGTGTTTTGTAACAATGGAAATGTTAAGTCCCAGGAATCATTTTAACATCTCATTAACATCCAGCAGTAAACATAACACTGCTCGACAATATTATCACCAACAGATAACAAGAACACAATGTAACAGAAAGCAGCAAAACAACAGTGCAGTGAGCTTGAGTGCTAATAGAACTCAGAAGAAACCTCTGCTTTTGTTCTTTAAGTCTGCGTATGCTATTTTAAGGTGCCGTGGAAAGCCTGGAAAATGATGAAAGGAGATAATTTCCGGTTTAGTACATGCGTCCATATTGATTTAGCTCTGAATGTCCATAAGACGAAATATTGTGAAAGGGGGGCTGAACTACACCCATGTAAACACGAGAGCACATGATGTTCAGTACAACAGTTCACACCGAAATCGCTTGCCATTCTTGAAAAGTCTGGTTGTGAACGCCGTCTGATCTTCGTGTGTGACACGTTTTCCGACATGTTGGCAGGTTTATCAGACATGTTCCTGTGAGCATGCGGCGAATAGAAACCAATGTCACGGGCTACTCTCTCTTTTCTCTTCCTAATAAAGGTACCTTTAAGAGCTGCATCGTAAATGCCTCCGTGTTTACTACTAATACGCCGTTCGTCTGGTGATATCAATGGAGAGTGAAGATGCGTTTTTGGCGTTCTTAAAGTGACAGAGGATGAAAACACAAGCGCATGTTTACTTCTGCTTTCCTCGAGCACATCTGCTGCTGATGTCAATGAGATGCGACATATAACGTGAAAAATAGTCAGAGGAGCTGAACGGCTGAAACCCAGCACATGCATTATTGGACTTACTTGGTGAACGAACACATCTAGTGGAGGGTCCACTGGCTTCCCCTCGCTGCTGGTCATCGATATAAATCCAAACCCCATTCGGACATTAAACCACTTGCAGTAACCCGAGCCAGCCAGAATCTGCGGCGACCCGACACCTTTGCGCGGCCCTCCTGTGCGGTCAAGGGAGAAAAGCCTATGATGTTGTGTGCTGATGTTTGAGATGTAGCCTATACTTTGTTCTAGGTGTGTACACAATGACCGTGGGTCTGCGTGGGCAGCGTTTCTGAGGGAAATCCCCCAACTACTACTCAACAACATGCATTCAATACAACGATGTGTCTTCAACCAGGGCCGTAACCACCACTACAGACTCCCCCGTTTCTTTATAATCAATTAATATATGGGGGTTTTCAGTGACAGACTGTTATACTTTTACATTTCGGTACCTTAACCTTGTATATATTCTTACACCCTTGTCTACAACCCACCCTCTGGAAAACTAGAGAAACTCATGAAAAGTAGAGCTATACTTCAGATGGGATGGCGCAGAACATAGCTATTGCTCAATGTGCCTAGTTAGTAGCTACACTATGTAACTTCTTGCACATCTACCGTATGTGAACGGCCTGGCGTGGGGCAGGTGTGCACACGTTACCCGCCCCCCCGTATTTGCTCCCACCCCCCCACTACCGCTGGCTCAAACGACTCTTCATCGCACGTACAAACAACGTAAAAAACGCGGTGGACAATATGAGTTCGCGTGAAAAGAGATGTTTCAAAAAAAAAAAGCATCGTAACCTTCGGCCATGTTTCCCCACGGACCCTCCGTTCCAAAGTTCCAGCGAAATCGTTTCCTCCGTGAAATGGGGTGATACGCGTCACCGTCGATCCGACATCCCGATTTCCAGCGGGCACAAATTTAGCGCGCATGGTACGGCGTGCGTCTCCTTTTTAGATATTTTGTCATGTCTCTTTTAACATCTCCTATCCCCTCTCTCTTTCCCTCCCTCGCGCATTCGCTCTCTCTCGCTCTCTCCCGCTCTCCGTTTCTCATTCGCTCCCTCACAGCGCTGCACACGTGACTCCTCCGTGAGCCCGGGAGAGGGAGCGGACTCGGAACCGGGCTGGACTTCAGCTCTACAGCTGCGTCACGTAAAAGCATCAGGTTCAGTTTTCTAACGCGTGTTATGACGTCTAAAATCGGTTTTGTGCGTGTTCCGTAAGTCATTCGAGAGACCATAAAAAGTCCAGCATTTTAGTTTTTATTTTTTTATTTTTTTTATATGTAACAATTTTAATGATGCGTTATGTAACCAAATTCCAACCGCTGGTAACAACAGTCATAATACTTTATAGTCTTATGAAAGTAAATGCTTGTATAACACTTCATTTTTAATGTTCTCGCTTGTTGTAGCGAAATGCAACAACAAAAGTTTTCCAGAATGTATCTCTTTATACAGAGGGTAGTAGATTTTTTTCTAGAACTGTAGCCTACTATTCCATTAAACTGTAGGCTAGACTAATAATCGTCGTAGCCTATTATGTAAAGTTGTTTTAAGTTATACCTTTATGTCATTAACCAAAAAGACGGAAACGTTTCTTATGCACGCATTTGGTTTCCTTTCAAATTTACTAAAGATATTTTTGTTCTTCTGCTGTTGCTGTCTTTCTGCTTTTGTTTAAACGTTTCCAAAACATTCCATATTATAGTTCGGGAGAAATGAGATCACTAGCTAATTATCGTTTGTTCAAGCACACTGCAGTTTGCATTTGTTGTTTGCTGCAGTACAAACGTCAATGAGACTGATTTAGAATAAGAAGATCTTTATTGACCAAGTCCTCACACACATGGATTTTTTTCTGGGTTACATCAGCTTTGCGCACTTGAAAATATATAGCCTATATGATGATACCTACATCAATTAACATATAGAAAGAACAAACATGAAGACATAAAATATACGTATATAGAGTGTATTGCAACAGTATAGGCTATAAATATATATATATAGCCTTCAAACTACATGATCTGTTGATTCATGAAAAGAGAGCATTGATCCAAAAAAACAACTAGCAAATCACCCCACCTTTTTCCTGGTATATAATGTGATAAAACATGGTAAACATACACATTGGTTGTAACCCATATAGCCTAAATGGAATGTTCTAAAAATGAAAATATGGAACGGATGAAATGCAATCATACTTTCACATACTTTTTCTGTTTCTGTGCTTATTGTGTTCTTTTGAATAGGAGCTATCTGAGTGAACAGTAGCCTACTCAAAAAAAAAAAAAACGAATCAAATGTGCATTAAACCAACAAGTTGAAATGCAAAGATTAGGCTAATGGAAAATTGACAAGTGAAATCTCCTGTTATAAAAATGTGATGTTTTCGTTTCTACAAGACATTCGTACAGTAAACGTTTCTGACAAGCTCGTGATCAAACCTGATGCCTTGGCAGAGGATGTTTTTCTCTGTCTTTGAGTCAGAGGAAAAACACGTTGGAGGAGTGAATTAACAACTACCCCCACCGCTTCTACGCTCCGCCCATTTCACCCACCCCCACCCATCCATGCCGACCACCCTCCGGAATTCACCCCTGCCCCCAATCCCCCAAACCCTGCACCAGTTCTGCTGTCGGAGATGCTGTGTGTGTGTGTTTGCTGGTGTGTGGAAGAGATGGCTGGTGGTCGTGCCATTACGGCGCAGGTCACGGATCTGGTCACCGGTGTCAGATGATACGGAGTTTCTCATTTCCTGCACGAGGGTTTCCCATCATTACCATTCATAAAACGGCCCCGCGAGCTCCGGGAAACACGTCCAACGAGGTCACGGACACACCCTAAATGTCCCAGTTTGATCCCGTTCAAGTCCGCAAGCATCGAATAAGTTCCAGGACAGACAGATAAATAAAGATGATCCTCGGTGGTTTATGTCTAGCTACTGGGAACGCAAAACGGGTCCGCGTGACTTCAGAAAGTCATTTAAATGAACAGCACTCAGGAATATTGATCTGAGGTAAAAATACGCTTGTGAGTGTAGAGTTTAGAAAAATAAAACAAGCAAAAGCGAGGCGTAATTCATCAGCAGGTTATTCAAACTTGTTATTTATATAAATTTCCAATGAATACTATTACATATAAATGTTAATTGATTTTGACTTGTTAAGTTTATTGCTGGACTGAATAACAACACTCTAAAAACTTCCCTAAATCTACATAGAAGTATCGATTATGCTAACAGTCATAAATGCATTAAGTTTAAATTAAAACCATGACAACATACTTTTGTAATTCAATTTACATGTAAAATTGTGCATAAAGGAGATTAAACAGTAATACACACTAAATCCATAAATATTGCTTAACATTTTAATTGTTTCAATCCTGAATTGTTCATTAGCCAGGGTTAAACTTTTTTTTGATTAGCAAGAGTTCAACTTTTAAAGTTTAAGGTCTGAAAGATCTCTTGTTTTCTTTTTAAATAAACAAACCAAACTTTTTCTCTCTGTCAGAGCAAAGTTTAGACACTGATTCTTCAAATCCAAACTCATAATCAAACACCAGAAGAATGTTTCCCACATGTGAAATTATCTTTTAAATCAGGACTATGCAAATAGGTGCTATTGAAATGCAAAATAAGTAAATAATGCAAAATAAGCGAAAAAAAAACTGAATTTCACTTACAAGAACTTTCAAACACATACTGAATAAGATGAACCCCAAAACACTCCCTTGGGTCTTCAGATTAGCCATTTATTTCGACTTTCCCTCCAAAGTGAATATAAAAATATTCCTTTAAGCTTAAATACAGTTAATTCAATTGAAATCATTTTGTCAACACTGCTAGGAGACAAGATCCCAGTTTAACCCAGTAATAAAGTGAGTTTGCAGCAGAAGGTTTACAGAGGTGATTTGTGCTACAAAACCAACCGATTGGAGGGTCTGTTTGGATGTATTGAGCAGTTCGGATCCGCCATACCTTCACCTCACCCACCCCCACCCAGCCGAACCCCTGAGGAAACGCATAGTTGTCAATAGAGTTCACAGAGTTTATTCAGCTCTTCTCCTTTCTTTTGGTTTAATGCTGCATTCGTTCAATCCTCCATCTCTCCAAAATTATCCACCGAAGCCAATACAAACCCGACCGTTTTTTAAACCGATTGGATAATAATCAGAGGTAAATATCAAGTATGAGGGGAGGATATTTTAAACGCTTCATTCTCAGTTTTACAAGTGAAGGCTGCTGCTGAATCAATTGTTCTTACAAAGACCAATACAACTGAGGTTTCATTATAAGGTAAGGACTTATTCTATTCAAAACACACAAAACATTCGAATTATAATTAGTTCTTAAAACAGTTCTGACCTATAGCCACATTCATTTTAAAAACAGTTTTATGTGCACTATATGATAAACTGAAGAGTTAAAATAGAGATATTCAAAAAAAAAAAAAAAATTCTACAAAATTCCTATGCAGTGTCTTAATTTTCACAGCTCGATCATAGCTTAAAATATTAGTCTTTATCGTAATTTTGGCACATTTTTGTCACACACACAAATATTTGAGACAGAGATGATCAGTTGTTTCTTTTACATTTCAGATGTTGTTTAGGCTATATTTTTCGTTTCTATTAAATTGCAAAAACGTTTTAAAACGTTATTAGATTTCAGGTTTATTATCAGGTTTATTTCTGTTTAAAAACGCAAAAGACAACGTTTTACTATGCTTATAACTATTTTTTTAACAACAAAAAAGTATTACAATTTTTTGTCTTCTCGATTTCGGTAGGCTATATAAAAATTACCCGTTAAGCAAAACCGAAAGCTTGTATTCATTCATGTGTATTTATTATGATTTTATCTGAGTTAGTCGTTACAAAAAAAATCTAAATGAACTGGCTTCATGTATTAGCTATCTTTACTGCAAAATAGCTAATACTCGACAGATAACAGTGAAAACATTTAAAATATTTTATATGCATTCTAAACATTTTAACAGCTTGCAACAACATTCCCTGTAAAATAGTAAGAGCTCTAACGTGGGTTATTTCTGGTGGCGGCTGATTCCGCCTGTACGCTCCTTTATTACGTCACAATTAAATCATGACGTCGAACGGAAGTATGAAAGGAGCATTCAGAATTCTTTTCCTCTCCTTCTGTCTTTCACTCGCTCCCTGTAAAAGGACCTGACCACGACTTTTCCCCGTTTAAATAGTTTAAACATATTATATGATCATGTTATAGATTGTGACATGGTTTCATAAAGGTTCAGCTCTCAGACAGGTTGATCTGCAATGTTCATGCGCTCACAGAAAGGATATTATTGTTAGCTGTTATGTATGGGATTCTGATCCCATAGTTATGTTCGTATTTATTTCTAGAAGACACTTTATAAATATCTCACTCACCTGAAATGGAGTGCACGGCCATGCTGTATGTCCTCCGTGTCTGACCTTGTGAAGAAGTCAAAAATAGTGCAATGGTTATTTTTGATTAACATCTGACATAACTTCTTATGTTGTAGCTTTTGTGCTAATGCACCGACCGAGGGTTTGTTTTAGTTTTGTTTGTGCTGCTGGTGGCACGTTCATTTGTGCAGAATGGAGGAATTTTCCAGCATGAATATTTCATAGCGCCCGTGAAATATAAGAGGAGTTTAAATCGCTCCTTTAATCCAAACTGCGAATAATAAATGTGGTAACAAGCGCACAAGCACGTGCTTTGATTTCAGACACACCGAGGAAAATAATAATTACTATCATATTTAAATAGAATTATTATTTTACGCGGGTGTTTTATAGTGATGCGTTTAAGTTAACGTCAACCGTTTACATAGCTAGAATAAGATGAAATTCTTTACCTGTAGCCTATATGATGTGAAGAGATCTTGAAGTGTCAAATCCAAATTGATGGGGATAATAAAACGAAACTTTTCAGAAAACTTCTGACAATCTTTGTAAAGCCCATTCGCGTCAAAATATCCCGTCAAATACCTGTTGAAAAAAAAACAGTCTCTTTTGATGTACGATTTCAAAACATCCCAACTTTTCTTTAAACGTATGCGTTTATAGAAAAGCAACTTCGAATGTAGGTCAGCAGAACATTCAATGTTGCTTGTAAACAAATGCAATTATGACATTAATACTGCTATTCTTGTGTTTCATAAACATGTTAAACTGTTAGATTTGTTTAATCTGTCAAGTCAAATGACCGAGCTGTATTCTTATTCAAATATAACGTAAACCATCAACTACCATTAACGTTTTCTCTTATGCTTTTTCAGTGAGGATATAAAAAATGTCTGTAAGATGATACACACATGATTGAATGACGGGCTCTGATTGGCAGCCATTTTGTGTGAACGTTCCTTAAATTCAAGACAAAATCCACACAAGGAAAATAACAAACTAACTAAAGGTCACTGGATTTATATTTGAAGTGTAATAAAATCAAAATCACTAGCTGGCGTGTCTTCATCTTGTGAGGCCAAATAAAAAACATCATATTGGCAGGGGTTGATGTGGTTCAGTCTGCTGCAAGGTTACAGTAGGAATAATTTACTGCCAGCAGCGCCCTCTGGCTGTCAATCAGCGCAATGACGTCAGTGTGGGAAATGGTTCTGCTATGGCAAGCCGTTTTATCTTAAAATATTCCCAGCGTTACTCATCGTAATTGCATTTTTACTAGTAACAATTGAATTAGAGAGCTCTACAATTCAATTTTTACTAGTAAGAATTACAATTAGAGAGTTCTTTAATGCAATTCTTACTAGTAACAACTGAATTAGAGAGCTCTTTAATTCAGTTACAGAGCTCTGCAATTAAACATATCTTTAATGTGTTTTTTACTAGTAAAAATTGAATTAGAGAGCTCTGTAATTGCATTTTACTAGTAAGAATTAAATTAGAGAGCTCTCTATTCGGAATTGTTACTAGTAGGGGAGAGCGGGGCACAAAGTAACGCGGGGTAAATTGTAACACACGTGGTTTAAATATTTCCACACATGCTAGCATAACCAAATTTACAGCATTTACTAGTTACTATATCAACATTATATAGAGAAAAAAAAGTGCGCCAAAATTCAAAAGTCTTTTGAAGATATCGCTGAACATTTATTTTACCATAGTAAAATTATATTTCTGGCTTAAGTCAATTTTTCATCTCAGTTTTTATTGCTCATTTAAAATGAGACAAATCTGCTATTATTTTAATCTCCAATCTGTTATTTATCAGTTTAAATTATTTTTTAATGCTTCGCTAACTATCAGAAGACAGTAACCAGTTTTAAATTCCAGTTGCGCAGATGGGGTATGTTGTAACACTGCGTTACAATGTGCCCTGCTGTGCTATTCTATGACATTAGCGATGTAATTCACACTATTTACTTTAATAAACTGTAATGATAACGACGAGAAGCAGGTGAATAAAGACTGACAGTCAATGTTTAATGTTAAGAAATTATTATTACAAGACATGTAAAGCATTTTTGCTCGTTTATGTGGGCCGTCCCAAGCATGGTTGCAATGAGTTCATTGTCAAACTCCAAAATCAGATTATTTTTAATTCTTAAAAAACGCCATTATTTTATTTGAAATAAATAATTATTTTATTTTATTGACAAAATATTTTAGTTTGTCTTGTATATTTTTTTCA
>NW_015542331.1:66754-74436 GCF_001515605.1 Sinocyclocheilus anshuiensis | reverse complement strand
TTGACAAAATATTTTAGTTTGTCTTGTATATTTTTTTCATTCGATCAGATAACATTTTAAGCTGTTATATGGTCATTACAGCGTGCCCCTCAGATGTTACAATGTACCCCACCTACGGGGCATGTTGTCACATTTCACTTTCAATTTTTGAGGGTAAATAACGAAAAACATATACACTTTGATTTCAATTATGAAACAAAGCGACATATTTGTACTAGACAAGTGTGAAATTACTGTGGATAAAAAAAATTATACTCTGAACCCCATGTGGATTTACACAATTTGAGAAAGTCAAAAAGTGTTACTTTGTGCCCCGCTCTCCCCTAAACATTGAATTGGAGAGCTCTCTAAATTGGAATTATTACTAGTAAAAATTGAATTGGAGAGCTCTCTAAATTGGAATTATTACTAGTAAAAATTGAATTGGAGAGCTCTCTAAATTGGAATTATTACTAGTAAAAATTGAATTGGAGAGCTCTCTAAATTGGAATTATTACTAGTAAAAATTGAATTGGAGAGCTCTCTAAATTGGAATTATTACTAGTAAAAATTGAATTGGAGAGCTCTCTAAATTGGAATTATTACTAGTAAAAATTGAATTGGAGAGCTCTCTAAATTGGAATTATTACTAGTAAAAATTTATTTAGAGAGCTCTCTAATTGGAATTCTTACTAGTATGAATTAAATTGTAGGGCTCTCTAATTGGAATTCTTACTAGTAAAAATTCAGTTGTAGAGCTCTGTACAAGAGCTAAAAACGAATGGAAGTCAATGGACACATATGACTAGTAAAAATTAATTTGTAGAGTTCTCTAATGGGAATTGTTGCTAGTAAGAATTGAATTAGAGAGCGCTGTAATTGGAATTCTTACTAGTAAGTAGGGATGCACGATATTATCGGACTGATATCGGAATCGGCCGATAATGGCTTTAAATGTAAATATCGGCATCGACCGGATATGAAAAATTATGCCGATATGTCTTGCAGATAAGAGGAATACGTTAACTCACATGTGCTCAGGGTGTGCTAGTGGTTAGATCACGTCAGCAGTGTGGCTCATTCTTGAAGCAAAGTTTTGTCTGAATGATGATTAGATTCACTCTTTTGGATCGCTGCATTTAATCTGTGAAAGCAGGCACAGAATGAGCAATTCGGTGTGTGTGATAGAGTAAACAGTAATAGCACGTGCAGTGGCAGCAGCGGCAGCCTCCCCCGGGTCCTAACGCCAGTTCTGTAAGGAGTTTTAATCTGTAGGGGGCGCTATTGTCCTACTTCTAATTAAATTAAAAGTAAAATAGCCTACACAAATAACATTTAGACTGTGTTTCTGATTAAATAAAGCAGTAATTGATGTCATAAAATAATGAGTATGTTTTGATTTAAAGGTCAGAAGCTATAGCTTACATGAAAAAAATCACAAACATGACACTCGTAAATTAAATAATTTTATATATACTGATTTATTCATTAATGTATAATATGTTTTATTTTTTTAAACAAATCATAAGCTCTAAAAGATTTTCAGAATTTTTACCACTCTTTTGCTTTAGACCATTTACAAATGTTAAATCTTAAAATAAAATGTTAGGGTTAACCCTGCATCTTTCTGAGGGAAAATGCAGCGACTGATATATAGTTTATTTATAGTTATTTTCAAAGCTTCAATGTACTGTCAAAAAACCTTCATTATTGTTTATTTAATTCTAACAAATAAGTTCTTGTTAAAAACTAACCAAAATGTAAAATATTTAGCTTATTTCTGCACAGGAGAGACTTGGTGTTGTTTCCAAACAAAAGGAAATATATTTTTATCGGTATCGGCCAAAATAAATTGAAAAATATCGGCATATCGAATATCGGCAAAAATCCATTATCGTGCATCACTACTAGTAAGAATTGCATTAGATCGCTCTCTAATTGGCATTGTTGATAGTAAGAATTTAATTGAAGAGCTCTCTAAATTGGAATTATTACTAGTAAGAATTAAATTGTAGAGCTCTCTAATGGGAATTGTTGCTAGTAAGAATTGAATTACAGAGCTCTGCAATTGGAATTCTTACCAGTAATAATTTAATTGGAGAGCTCTCTAATTATAATTATTACTAGTAAGAATTGCATTAGAGAGCTCTCTAATTGGCATTGTTGCTAGTAAGAATTTAATTGGAGAGCTCTCTAAATTGGAATTACTAGTAAAAATTGATTTAGAGAGCTCTCTAATTGGAATTCTTACTAGTAAGAATTAAATTGTAGAGCTCTCTAATTGGAATTCTTCCTAGTAAAAATTCAGTTGTAGAGCTCTGTAATTAAAATGAATGTAAGTCAATGGAGACATATGACTAGTAAAAATTCATTTGTAGAGCTCTCTAATTGGAATTGCTGCTAGTAAGAATTGAATTACAGAGCTCTGCAATTGGAATTCTTACTAGTAATAATTGAATTAGAGAGCTCTCTAATTATAATTGTTACTATTAAGAATTGCATTAGCGAGCTCTCTGGCATTGTTGCTAGTAAGAATTTAATTATAGAGTTCTCTAACTGAATTGTAACTAGTAAAATGCAATTACAACGTGTGAACACCGGGAATATTTTAAGCTAAAGCGGCTTGCCATATTCTGCAGCAGTTTTTGGATCAGATGAGCCTCAGCTACAGGTGATGCTGACATATAATTGTGATGTTTTCAAAGGCAGAATTAGGGCCTATATAATTTTGCATAGTAAAATGTATGTAAAAGGCACGGTCAAGTGGGCAGTTCAAAATAAAATTTTGTAGAAATGTGAAGTTAACATGGGAAGAAATGACTAAAACCTTGCCAATGTAGTGACACTGCCTTGGTTTTTATTTATTTTTTATTTGTTTATTTATTTATTTTTTTCTGAAATTGGCCATTAGGCCTTCCATGGGGTTCTCTTCTGACCTGATGCGATCACTTAAGAGTGTTTCAGTGACACCCTAGGCTACTATAAATCCGAGATTCAGATAATAAGAATGAAATTGATTGTTTGTGAATTTGAATGTAAAGACATCATGATCAGTCACCTATTGATTTTACAGTCTTGCAGTTTCATCATCTGCCGACATGCGCAATCTTACCTTTCATCCGCCATTACCGGGGCGTCAGGAACACGGGTGTGTATGTGTGTATTCCGCAGCTGTGTTGATATCTGCTGGCGGAATTGTGCAGCGGCGGCGGGTGACGGCGGAGTTCTCCCGGTTCCGTTCAGCATCTCAGCTCGCCGCATCCTCCATAGAGAGCGCGCGAGGGTCGCTAGTTGCCATGCGCAGATTCCACAGGAAACTTTACGGTTGTTTAAAAAAACAAAACAAATAGTGTTTATTGCTTGACTTACTAGAGTAGCGTTCTAGGTCGGTATCATTTATTTTATGTATCTAATAGGCTTGTGTTCATTGACATATATTTGTTACAGATGTTTGTGATTTGTATTTTTTTATGTAATGTGTTTCAAGGGAAATAAAAACTCAGACCTGTTTCTTTAGAGTTCACAGTAGCTAATCAATATGAATATTAGCAGCAGTCATCGTTGCAGGAAAATGTGGGAGGAAAATGTATTGCTCCATCTCCTGGTTATAATCAGGCAGTGCAGCAATTAGAAGTGTCTGTCAGAGTCGTTTAAAGTTGATAAATGCAAAAATCCTGCATGGTTTGTGTCAAACCAGTGATCACATAATTGATACAAGATTTATTCGTTTTTATTAAACAATTTTACAAAAAATAATAATAATAATAAAAAGCCAACAAATATGAAGGCTGTATATAGAAGAAAATAGGTGAAAAAGTATATTAAAATTAAATTAAATTAAATAAACATTGAATGGCAGAGATCTAATATCGAGGCTACAGAAAACCTTTTTTTTTTTCTTTTTGCTGTCTTGGCAATTAGCGTTCTGTTATATTATGACTATTTATTTTTTTAATTGAAGCAATATTTTAGGGTTTTACATTCATAGTCGTTTTAAAAAGGTGATTATTTATAGTCCTTGTGTTTATGAACGATAGCTAGGCCTTATGTTTTATAGCGCTAAATTCTTGAAGCTCAATATAATTTTTTATCGTTAATGTAATAAAGCTACTGATTATTTAAACATAAGCATACTATTATTATTATTGTCGTTATTGCATACAATAATAGTATATAGGTACATTTCTCAGAGCCCCTCATTGTTTCATTTTAAACAGTGATAATTAAAATATGTAGTTTAGTAGCTTTTTGTGGTTTTTAACAACATCATACCTAAACTACTTATTGTCACAGCGAATCAATAAGGTTTTAAGTCTAGTTTAACAAATGTTTGTTTTCTGTAGCAGTGGTTTTGCATGTTTGACTGTATACATAAACTTACATTAATGTTTGTGAATTCTGTCCTCCAGACTAAACTTCCAGTAAACTTTATTATTAATATTTCTGTTGGGTGAACAAGGGAACACAATAAAACTACCCTGACATGCTTTAAGAGTCAACTATTCAATGAAGTTGGCTTTTAACTGAAAGATTGAATTCTCAGGACAAGAGTATTTTTCATCAATGTAAGGTTGGGGAAAATTATCACATTTATATCGGGCAGGTTGTCACGTGTTTCTCTTGTAGTATTTTTATACAATTTAATGATTACAATCCGTTGGCCAAAACCATTTTTAGAATGTTTGTTAGCCAGCTGTTTGAATGGTTCTGTTCGTCATAATTGTTTTACTGTTTGAATTTTGCCGCAAAGGTTCCAAATGTGACGTAGCCTACTGAAGCATTTGTTACAATAGATCAACCTGTTAAACGAAATGTCTTTCTTATTTTAGATAAGAATTTTAGATAATGCTTGAATTGTTTTGTAATAAAATAATTGTCAGTAATTTAATTAAAAGTGCTGGAGTAAAATGTTGATTTGTACCCCATCGAATGTTTTTATGGCCTCTATAAGTATCTTCATATGTCATAATCTGTAATAATCTATTAAAGTCACAAACAGTTCGGAAGGTAATATAACACATCTCTCATGTCTTTATTTATATCTCTATTCCAGACAATAAAAAGAATTGGCTTCATCAAATGTTTTATTCTTGCCGTCTCTTTTCAAATCTTTAATGGAAATGTTTTATGATGGTTGACTTCACTCAGTATCATCACCTGTCATAATTCCAGTGCTGTTATTAATCAATAATCAATGGAAATTAATTTGTAGTCGTAATCTGAAGGCTGCTGTCAGCTGTATTCACTCCATCTCAATATAAACTCACTTAATCTAATATAAACTCAATCTTCACTTCTGAAAATATGGACTAACATGACGATTTTCTTTTCTGTGCTGCCATCGTGTGGTTTATGATCAACATCTACAAACGACAAACCTCGAAATCTAATAATATAATAAACACATTTGCCGTTCATATGCATTATAATACTTTCACAATATATCATATACGTGACTTTATCTGTCACTGCGAGATTCATTCATGTTTTAGATGAGTTAATGTAGGCTTTCATTCAGGGTAATTGAACTCTCTTTACACACTCCGCAACACAACATGACCGGAACCGGAAAATGCGCTACAAAAATGAACAAAAGTGTAAATAAATACAGTATACACACTGTAAAACAGATAGCCTATTGTAAACAGTTTATCTGTTAACATTTCTGTTTGATGTTAAACAAAAATGGCATGCACCTTTTTACAACTTGTCCAAACTGCCATTGTTTTCATTTAAAGAAAGCAGTGACAAAGGGAATGTAATATATTGCAGAGCTGGGGATAACTTAAGAAAAAGATTTAATTACCAGTCGTCTTAATATTATACATTTGCTAATTGTACATGCTGCTTTTATTACAGGCCCTATGTATTTTACACAGTTATTAACTCCTATTTAACTTAACTTAGTCCTCTTCGTCCCAAGTGAGACATAAGGCCACTCCTATTTACAAAACTTAATAGGCCTAGGTGAAAAACGTTTCGATGTCATCTTTTATCTCAAAATAATTTTAAGTAAATTAAAAGAAAAAGTGGTTGTTTTATGAGTGATGCGCGAGCAGACTATTAGCACAGTCGACAGTTGGACACATTTGACACATTTTTAATTTGCAATGCCAGACAAATTCAGGTCTGTGTATAACCGAAATATCCGGTTTGTTTTTACCCTAAAACACTGCTAAAATATTAGAAGCATTTGGTGACCAGCGATATGAATTATAAGCGACAATACAGACCATTTTGAAATGTAAGAATTTTTTTAGACTACAAGTTTCCCACAATTTTCCGTTCTGATTTGTGTCATTTTGCCATCAACCAACAGGAGGAGACAGAAACACATCACAGATGCAAGCTAGTCATATTCTCAAAACAGGATTTTTGATGACATTTAAAATCAGTCCCAATTTTCATTAATCTCATGATCAGAACTTAAACGGCAATACATGTTAGATCAGTGTTTCTCTTTAACTATATTACTGCAAATGTTGAAACATTTCTATTCCAAAAACTACTTGTGCATCCTCAGAACTGAATGTTATCAGACTAGAAGGAATACATACTTAACGAATCAATTAAATTAAAATGTTTTGAAATACATTTGAACTTCTCAAAACGTGCAGATGAGTGTTTTTTCAGGTGCTTATGCCTCACAGTAAATATAAAACCAGGGTTTCTGCAGGTTATATGAAGGTACATTTAAAATTTTGAGCAAAATAAGTAAAGAAAATATAAGGACTAAATTGAATGGAACACAATGTCAGTATGGTCTTGTATTAGCAACACTTAAAAATTTGAAAATATAACTTCTTTCAGAAGATTACTTTTTAATTCATTTTACACACACACACAAAAACACAAGGCTTGAATAGCACTGCTCCCGAACACTAGAATATAGAAGAAAAAAAACTTTAGAAAAAACTATCTTCTGATCACACTCTTAAAAAAAAAAAAAAAAAAAGTGTTCTGCATCAGTATTTTTGTCTCGTTTTGGTGCAAATGTCTAAAGATTCTTAAATCAAAATACATTTATCTGATAAGTAGTTACATAAAAGAAGTCTTGTTTTCTGAGGAACTGAAGCGAGTTTGTGATTAAAACAACAAATATCTTCTAATGGGCTCAGAAAAACTTGAATTAAAAACTTGAGGTGAAAGGTGAAACAAGTTTTAATTCTCCATGGACATATTTGTTCTTGTTTTAAGCTTAAACTCACTTAATTTTGTTCAGTTTGTCAGAAAACAAGACTTCTTTATTTTGCATCTCAAGTAAATGTATCTTGATTTAAGGATGATTAGATATTTGAATTAGAAAAAAAAACATTTTTTAATGGATCTGCAAAATCGTTTGAATTTCCAAAGAGAACGCTCCCCTCCCTGACACGTGTCTGGACTAGAAGATATACTTCATGTGAATTACAAACATGGCAAAACTTACAAAAGACCCCAAAAAACCCAAAGAAACCAGCATGCAGGAGAGAATGAGTAACTGAGTGAAGGAAAACAAAACAAAAACAAAAAAAACATACAGAGGAGATTCATAAAACAAGACATTCTGAAAAATAAACACAAAACTAAATTTAAAAAACAAAACAAAAAAAAAAATATATATAATGCCATTCTCTTCTGAGCAAACAGGTTGAATCCGGATGGTTCCACTCGGGCGTGTTGGGTTGAGTTAGTGGGTCAAGCAGAGAGGAGCGGACCAGTGT
>NW_015542331.1:64515-66463 GCF_001515605.1 Sinocyclocheilus anshuiensis | reverse complement strand
GTGTGTGTGTGTGTGTGTGTGTGTGTGTGTGTGTGCGCGCGCGTAACTGTTACTGAAAAGTGATGTTTAAATGTGTGTTTGGGGGGGATGAGCTCTAAGGCTCTACATTAAGGCACCGGACGAAAGAAATCAAATCAAAGAACAAAAAAACCCCAGCTAGAGAAGATCTCTCACACTAACACACAACACTAACCCCAAAACACTGGACAAAGTCTTGTCTAAAACGCTCCGCCACTCCTCTGCACCGACAGACAGCGTCTCCAGGTCCACTGACGGTCTCTATGTAGTGGTGAATGCGCTTTTTGTTTAAATTCATTTCTTTCTTTCTTTAAAATAAGTAAGAAGAAACATGAAATGACTTTCTCTTTACATTTGTTTTTTGTTTTGTTTCAGAAATAAAAATGATGTCAGCAAGCAGTCGTGAGTGTGAGAAACATTAGAGATGTGTTTTATGGAGAATCCCATGAGAAGGACAGAACGGAAGAGTGTTAGACAGAAATGAGGGATGAGTGAATGAGAGAGAGAGAGAGAGAGAGAGAGAGAGAGAGATATAGAAGAACAGATTGTGTGTGTGTGTGTGTATAAAGTGTGTGAGCAACTGTGTGTGTCTGTTCAACTGCAGCACTTGGTCTTCCATCCTGTGACTCCGCCTCCAGTGCTGATGTCCACGTTTTCACTGTTGGGCTCCTTTACGGGCGTCTGCGGAAAAAACAACAACACAAAATAGATATGAACAAACATTTTGGATGTGCAAACATCACATTTTGGGTTTTGGAGTGAACCCGGGTTTGTTTTGATCGCTTTCTGGTGCCCAAGTCACTGCTGCTGTCCGGCTGATCAGGACGCTTAAACAAACTGAGCCACAGTGTTCATTAGGGGTGTGCGATAATATCGTAATTGTTGTTTTAACAATATGTGATCTGACATTATCGAGTATGTCACTCACTTTGCATCTCTTGATGAAGCCTATTAGAATGCCTGGTAACACTTTATTTTAAGATGTCCTTGTTACACGTTACATGTACTTGCTGTTATAATAACAATAAATTAGGCATAATTACATGCAATTAACCCTAAAACAAACCCTCATCCTATCCCTAACCCTATAGTAAGTAGTGCTGGGCGGTATGACCAAAAATTTAGATCACGGTATTTTCCAAAATTATACCGGTTTCACGGTACATGACGGTATTTTTTTTTCATGCATGACTGGGTGTTAACCATATTTTCTACTGATTGAGAGAGGAAATACTGCAGTATATTGACTTAAAATTACCTATTTTACTGTCATGATGAGTGAATATTGTCAAAAAATACCACACTAAATAGTGACTAAACACGACCCCTTTTAATACAAGTGAATATGTCAAAAAAATACCACACTAAATAGTGACTAAACACGACCCCTTTTAATACATGTTAACCAGGAGTCACTCTCGTTTATAATCACGGCATCGTCTGATAAAATCAACATGCATCTACACTAAAGAGCGGCTATGCGGTTGTTTTGGCTATATAACTTTTTTGTCTCATGCAGCGCACTGCCTGCGTCTGAGTAGCAAACTAAAAAAAAACAAACAAAAAAAGTGCATGTGATATTAACAGACGAACTACGCTCATATTTATAATTCCAAACAATCAGTAAGCGACAGCTGCTAGGAAACGCTGTTTTGTCCTCATTTATTGACGAGTCGACTGCGGTGCGGCTAACTGAATGTGCTGCTTCACTGCCGCTCACTGCACAGAACAGACGCCGAGAGAGGTGACACTTCTCCGGGAAAGTCAGACCTCGCGTTCGCGGGACAGCACTGGCGAAATCTTCCAACTAAACCATAGCTAAGGTTTATCCCAAAAAGTCGCTACGTTTGTCAGTATGTATATTCTATGGGAAAAAAACGCTAAAAGTTTCTGAAAGTTGCTAAATCTAGTGCTAAAGTCGCGCTCGTGT
>NW_015542331.1:54619-64439 GCF_001515605.1 Sinocyclocheilus anshuiensis | reverse complement strand
AGAAAACAAAAATAACGACTTTATTCCACATTTTCGTCTCTACTGCGTCACTTGTGGACGCGCGTTCACGACAGTATCATGACGCGAGTGTGGTGATGACGTCATTACGCGGATATGGATCTGGGTCAGCGCCGCCACACGCTCGCGTCATGATACTGTCGTGAACGCGCGTCCACAAGTGACGCAGTAGAGACGAAAATGTGGAATAAAGTCACTATTTTTGTTTTCTTTGTGCAAAAAAGTATTCTCGTAGCTTCGTAACTTTACAGTTGAACCACTGATGTCACACAAACTACTTTGTCGATCATCTTGGTACTTTTCTGGACCTTGAACGTGGTAGTTACCTTGCTGTCTATGGGAGGGTCAGAGAGCCCTCAGAGTTCATCAAAAATATCTTAAATTGTGTTCCAAAGATGAATGAAGGTCTTACGGGTTTCGAACAACACGAGGGTGAGTAATTAATGACAGAATTTAAATTTTTGGGTGAACTAACCCTAATTAATATTACACTGTGACAAGGACACCTTAAAATAAAGCGTAACCGAATACCTCTATAATTCCAGATATAGAAAGCAAAAATATCCCTGTATGGGTTTTTGTTTTTATATTTATATAGTTAAGTAATATCACACAAGCAACAGTGATGTTTTCAAAAATATACATTGGGAGCTATTCATTTGAGATTGAGATATTAATTTTATACAACAGAACAACAATATTAATATTGAGTGAGTGACATTTTAGACACAATATTTTCTATATTGTCAATGAAAAATAGTTCCAAACAAAGCCAAAGCAGAACATTTGTGTATCTCGGAGCAACACTGCAGTGTTTCGTTTCTGAATTAATCTGTTTTTGAATTAATAATTTGAGTCAGTGATTCAATGATCCATTGATAAGGACGGTCGTCTGACTCGTTTCTAAATGAATCAGCCATTGTGACCGAATCGTTTGAATGAATGAAGGGACTTGCTGCCACCTACTGGCGGTTGTAGGGTCATATTTATTTATCCGTGACAGACCTAAAGCACCAAAGTGCCAGCATAAGAATACACTCAGAAAATATTAATTATTGGGAAAAAAAAAAAAAATCACAATATATATTCCAAGATATCATTTTTGTCAATATCACACACCCCTAGACGTCTAGGAGAATCCACCTATGAATGATTTACTTATACTTGTCTCTACATATTAAGATGTGAATGGAAACAGATTAATGGGGCTATGGGGAAAAAAATGACACCAAACCTAATAAAAATACCCTCAAAATTCAAGATATGAGGGCACAAAATGCTCCGTGCCACTATTAGAAATGGAGTATTATATAGACAAGTAAACACCAAAATCAACAAACCAAGCATTTAATATACCAGAGAGATCAGCTGCTGTGACTGTGCATTTATAAGTCAAATTACATGAAATCGCCGCTCTTTTGCACTGCAATGTTTTTGCTTAAAAGCATTAAGCACAATAACAATGGTGTCATCAGTCAGTCATTCCCGAACTCACCTTTCTGAGAATGTCTTCTGCTAATGTGAGGAACGCCTTCTCGATGCTGATGTTGGCTTTTGCACTCGTCTCGAAGAAGCGAATCCCGTGTTCTCTTGCGATCTGAGGATCGGCACAAGTACAGTCAACATTCGTTGTGTTTGCAGGCCTGAACTAATATGTATGGACCCATTCGAGGATGATTAGAGATATGAACACTTAGCAAAGTGCTTCAATAGAGTGATAAATATTCAACAAATAAACTGACTCATAGAACATTGAAAAAAAATCTTGTTAACAAATTGCCCATTCTGACTAGGGCTGGGTATTGAGACAAATTTCAAAATTTGATTCAATTTTGATTCACTAGCTTGTGATTCGATTTTCTATTTCAATCTCGATTCAGTATCGATTAAAATAAATGTATAGGCAATCAGGGACAGTGCATGTCAAATTTTTTTTTCAAGGAAAAACGTCTTATATAATGCTGTAAACTATACAATAAACGCTGTCAGTTGGTACATTACTATGTTGAAGTGACCTGTAAACAAACATTTAAACTGCACATAAGGCAGTTTTTATAATAAATTTAGAATGATATAACTATGTTACACATTTAAACCGTGGATGTCAACTTGTTTGACAGATTTATTCAAACATACATTAAATATTACTGAATAGGTTAAGTAAAAGCAAAACTTAATATTGAGTTTATGGTCACTGAATGGCTTTTCTGAGGTAAACGCATCGTTATAACATTGTTTACAAGCTGTTTCACTGACATCTTTCCGTGGTTGAAACACTGATAGTTTGTTTCAACACCTTCTGATTTTTATTCATGTATATTTGGTGCAGTAACTAGTAGTAAAGCGGAAGAGATAGGTTCACACGCCACGTTTACACAGAGGTCTGTCGCACAACATTAAAGAATTAAACACCAAAACGGTATTTATAATACAACTGACATATTTTAAAAGCTGACACATTGCTTCACAGTGTGAGTAAAAAGCACAAAGCTTAATGTAATTTATTGAATGGGAGTTGTGCTACAAATAATGCTTCATTACATTGTGATCACGCATCAACTGAACAACACAGATCGATTCTAGGGACTTAAAAATACATATAGGTTCATCAAAATGAGAATCAAATAAAATCGATATTTTTTTTAACCCAGTCCTAATCCTAATTCATAATCCATCCACAGTCTCTTACTTGTTCCCCCTTGGCTTTTGGTACGACACGTTTGTCCTCCATGTCACACTTGTTGCCTAGCAGCATCCTCTCCACATCCTCGTTAGCGTGCTGTAACAACACACACATTTGAGACGATGCATTCTTACAAAATACTGATATTCAGACTGACAGCCTAAATTAAAGTAGCTTCAGAAGTCACAGAAGAAACAGTACTGAAGAACTGAGTTTGCATCAGTGGTGCAAGTAACTTGGATTTGAACGACAGGCCACCAAACACACAACCACATCCCTCATGGAGTCTCATGTTATATGAATTCTCTTGAAAATGCTGATTGTTGGAAAATTCTGCATGAATCATCAGACTGAAAATCAAACAGTCAGCAGTTTCACTACACGACTATGTATCTTTAAGTTGGCGTTTTTACAGCACTGGAACTTCAAAAGTCCTACACCAGCGGTTCTCGACTCAAAAATGGGTCTCAGGTCTGTTCCATTTATAACAACACAACAATAAAAAGCAACTACCCATATGATCATGCATAGTCAGGCTAGTAAAATAAATGGGCTTATTAACTTTTAAAATGGAAGAGAAGACACTTCCCATATTGTTTTTCATTGACGTCAAAAGATGCTTGTTCAAACAAACTCTGTAGTTGGATACAAATTCACGTCTCAAAAACCATGAACAAAACTACGCAAGATAAAGGAAAACTGCTTTCAATATGGTTTCACTTGACCAGAATTTGTTCTGGGCAGTCAATTATTGGCCAACATTTTCCTATTCAGCTTATGTCATAATCATTTTATACATCACTGAGCCAGAGTTAACTAAAACCATATTTTATGGTTTTAGTAGACTTAATTCAAGTTATTTTAGTTCTTCAACTTTAAATCAAAATGAGAAATTTGAAAGAAAAATATTGTGTTTTATATTCCAGCTAGCTGCCAAGGCAACATTTCTCATTTTCCTTTAGTTAACAGTAATAAAATAACTAAAACTTAATAAAAAAAAAAAACAGACATTTAAAGAAAAACTAATAAAAACAGAAATGATAAAAAATGAAATCTATTTCAAAATGTTAACAGAAACTATAATAGTATATGATAATACATTTTTTTATTAAAATTTAAACACAATTTTGTTTACTATTGTGTATGTCAATTGTATGTAAACTCTAGGTTTTAGGGTAGAACTAAATAAGAACAACTCTACGCTACAATCACAACATTTTCCATTCAAATCCTAAAAACTGTCATCATTCCCAAACCTGTATGAATTTCTTTCTTCTGTTGAACACAAAAGACGTTATTTTGAACTATGTTGGCAACCAAACACTTTCTGTTCCCCATTGACTTCCATGGTATTTTCTTGTTTTATGATCAACTGACGAAGGAAATTCACACAGGTTTGGGAAAACTTGGTGAGCAAATTATGACAGAATTTTCATTTTTGAGTGAACTTCCCTTTAAAACACCATTCCCTGAATAACTGTGTCTATTCTGATGTTGTCTGAGGGGTGCATTAAGGTTGTGTGAAGACTGACCTCATCAATATTTCTGAGCCATTTGCTGATGTTTTCGAAGCTCTTGGCGTTGGTGATGTCATATACGAGCATGATTCCCATGGCCCCTCTGTAGTAAGAGGTAGTGATGGTGTGAAACCGTTCCTGCCCCGCTGTATCCCTGCACAAACACAATGACAACCACAATCAAACACTGCAGCAGCCCAGACGCTCGTGGACCTAATGGATTATAGACTACAGAAGATCCAAAATTAATTAGCTGGTGAACACAGCTGACTAGTTGTTAAGAGCCACCAATTGTTACAAACCAATATCTATCTCAACAGCTGTTGCCATCAATTATACTGATGGACAAATGATCATCTAATGTCCTTGTGTTTCATTACTCTACAAGGCAATTTCACAGAAAATATCCAAAATGGGAACACAAGGTGCAGGGGCGACAAGCATAAGAAACAGACTGAAATTTGATTCACAATTCAATGCCTGTAAAACGTCATTCATTCTAGGGGTGCAACGGTTCTCGGTAAAAAATCGAACCGTACGGTTCTCCACACACGGTTCGGCATGCACTAGGACGGTTCAACTTAAATCTGACAATGCATCTGTAATATGGTTTGTTAGAGTTCGGCTAATGCATGTTTCTGTTGATGGATACAAATTCTGGCTTCCCAATACATTACAACAAGAGCGATGAGAGAAAAAAAACAATACGTGGACAAACCAGTCACTCTTTGTTTAATGCGAGTGCTGTATGCTGGAATAACTGTCATTTATGCCGTCATCACGTGTTGATAGCGCAGGTGAGACCAGAACAGCACACGTTGCTATCTGTGTTTAAACTAAACTCATTTAAGCCTTGCCAGTTTAAATATTAAAGAGCCAGAAGACGCGAACTCGCGCGTGCAGTGAGAAGATCTGTGTGTGAGCTCATCCGAAGCACGTGAACCCGCGTCTCAGAACGCGCGCAAATATTACGCTCTCTTTGAAGTATTGTGCTTGAATGGACAAATTCACACAAAAATTATGTAAAAATGCCCGTCTTGATGAGTATCCTAGCAGACATAGTCGGCTGAACAAACAGTATCAGTGCACAGGATCAGTGGGTTTGCTTAAAGTGACAGGCCTTTCTTAAAGTTAATTAAACAGCAACAACACGGAAATCACTCACTGCTCTTGATTGAATAACTTTTGTAACTTTAAGGAATAATTTTTAATTTATACAGTCAAATATGCAATGTAGTTTTACATTTGATTACTTTATTCAATTTCTGTACCTAAAAACTGTTAGACCTACCTAAAAAACCTGAAAAGTACTGTTTATTTTATTTGTATCTTTGCTCTATTGCATTTATTTGTGCTGTTGCTTGAAGTTAAAATTATTTGTTCTTATTTTCTTTATTATTTTTTATTTGACAATATAGTTTTTTCCTTAAACATAGCACACACCGAACCGTGACTCTAAAACCGTGATACAAACTGAACCGCGAGTAAGTTGAACCGTTGCACCCCTAATTCATTCAGATGGATTCAGATTCGTCATGGATTTCAGAAACGTCATTGTTTCTCACATGCAACTGTCACTTCATTAAAAACATTTTTGCTCTAGTAACAATAAAATTATTTGCGTGCTTTTCTCTTTTATATTTGCAGTAAACTGTCTTAATAGGTTTGGGAACCGAGAACTGGTTCTTATTCAGAACCGGTTCCGTTTTTTGAAAAGAACCGGAACTGTGAGCAATTTCTAAGTTTCGATTCCGAAAACAGTTCTGGTGCGACACGTGACCAAGTGCTGTGAGCAGCCTTGCGCCAGCGTTTCCTGTAAAGGATGTCACAAACCAAATAACAGAAATGCCACCCTGCCTCTTTAATTACTGAGCACATCGTTTCCCATGCGTCGCGCCGCGTCGCGTCTTTAATTGCCGAACACATCGTTTTCCACGACTGTAGGCGCATCGCGTCTTTGATAACTGTGCACGTTGTTTTGTCTGACTGTACACGTACCGGCAGCGCGCAGCTCCTGCCGCCAATAAATTACATTATATTTGTCCCATATGTCATTAATATACACTGAACAAAATTATAAACGCAACACTTTTGCCTTTTATTGTGGCCAGCCTAAGGCACACCTGTGCAATAATCATGCTGTCTAATCAGCATCTTGATATGCCACACCTGTGAGGTGGATGGATTATCTCGGCAAAGGAGAAGTGCTCACTAACACAGATTTAGACAGATTTGTGAACAATATTTGAGAGAAATAGTCCTTTTGTGTACATAGAAAAAGTCTTAGATCTTTGAGTTCAGCTCATGAAAAATGGGGGCAAAAACAAAAGTGTTGCGTTTATAATTTTGTTCAGTGTACATACTGACTTCAACTTGGACCACTAAATAAATAGACTGCTATTGTTATGCAAGTATGAGGGTTAGATTATTTAGTGTACAGGTCATTTCAAGAGTGATAAACAAAGTGATGGAAAATATTTATTTTCATGCATTTTAAATGTTTAAAAATGTGGAAACCACTCATTGCATCACACCATCTCCTGACTGCATTATTATTTGTAAAATAGGGGCTTTATGGCATGTGTGTATACATGGTTATAAGTATAAAAGTGAATATTTCATTACTTTAGGGAAATGAACAAGTGCTTGGCCCTCAAGGGACTATTTGGCCAACCAGTTTATTCCTGCTTGAAAAGCAAAATGTTATTGATAGTGTAAAAAACAAACTTTGAAGCACATGTGATTGATGGACTAGCATTACTCAACATTACTTACTACCTTACAGCAACACTACATTCAATGAAGGTAAAATAGTGAAGAGAAAAATAATAAGTTAATTTAAATGGAACCGGAATCGGGAATCGTTAGGCAAAACTGGAACCGGAATCAGAACCGGAAAATTTCTTACGATACCCAACCCTATGTCTTAAAAAAAATAAAAAATATATTTTTTTTTCTTTTACTGTCATTACTCCAGGATGGTAACACATTCCTGGCCACAAACCACCAAATGAAACTATGAGGAAACCAGTGTTAATTTCGTTGACGAATAATTTTCGTCAACAACATTTTTTTCACCGACGACGAGATGATAACGAACGAAAACTCTTTTTGAATGACAAAAACTATGACGTGTAAATCTATTGACATTTTCGTCAACGAATAAAAAAACGAGACGAAAATGTTAGGGAGTGCATATTATGCATACGTATGAACCGGCGGGACATAAGCTAACATAAACTTGCTGCACGTAGGGCTGGACAATAATTCAATATCAATATGTATCGTGATATATTTTTTTTCAATAATGGTGATATGATTTTTAAACACATTTCCGATATTTCAATATACATTATGGTGCTGAAACGATTCCTCGAATACCTGGAGTAACTCGAATACAAAAAATCATCGAGGCAAATTATTTGCCTCGAGGCTTCGTTTAGTCCATTTACTGTAACTACACACGGAACACTGTGTTTCCCCACGGACCATTATTACTGACGCACAAACTGATAAACGCTGGACCATAGACTGTAAAAAAAAAAGAATCGCTGAACATATTTAAGACCGTAAATCAATATGGTGGCTAGTTATGATGTTCCTACGTTAGCTATGTTTTGTGAAAGACTAAGTGCCGTTGTGCATAAAAATACCACAGAAAGAAAGCTAGTCAATATCACACGAAGAGTGCCAGTTTTCACCTCTAAAATAAGCATGATTACAAATGTGATATTGATTTTATGCAACAGTTCAGTAAACAAGAAGTTAATCTTAAGAGACTTACGTTTTTAGACACTATATTTCCTGTTTTTACTTTGCAGGGCTCGCAAAATCGCTAGCCAAACGTCCCGGGGCTATTGTGTTTTCCAGTCGGGCTACCAAAATGTTTCACCACCCTGCCCGACAGGCTATCTTGAACAGTGATATGAAATTCCTTCTTTGATTTGCCTTGTTCACTAGCTTGTAGGGGTAAAACGGATCGTAGTTGATTGTTTGCACATGTTTCTAAGTCTTGCCGATTTAAACATTCAAATGTTTTAAACCATTCACGCGCATTCGGAGCTGCGCGCACTCATTCAAAGCGTGCACAGAGAGCCGCGTTTCAGACAATGCGCGTATACAGAATTGATTCCTCTTTCGCATATCCTTCGCGGATGTCTTTATTTGAATGTATCTGAAGGGAACCGACTGTCCTCAGAAACGTGTCATTGGCATTTTAATTTTATGAGTGTGGAGCTGCTTTGTGTACAGCCATTACTGGGAAAACCGCAATATTTCAGCGCTCCTAAAGCGCCACCTCGTGGCAGAGAATGAATTTGTATTTCCAGTAAGCCTTTCTTGCTGTTTATGGTCAGATCAATCCAAATATCAACTGTCTATCAACTCATGTTTTTACGCAGCAAACACAGAGTTGTAAATGAGAAAGAAGTTAATGTGCCTTCTAAAAATCTAATCAATCAAGACAGTAATATTTATACGTTTTAAATTGACAATTTACAGTGGGTACGGAAAGTATTCAGACCCCCTTCAATTTCAGATACACTGTAAATAGTGAAATAAAATTCCTTCCTTCATATTTGTTGATTTGTGTATTGAAAATATTTTTGATTGACATTTAAACTCCTATCTGATTCTCTATAGTTAAAAAATTGTTAATTTTATAGTTCTATAGTTTCTATAGTTAAAATAACTGTAAATATCAGTATTCTATGTTTTATGTTTAAAATATTTGAATGCATTTGTAACTGCAGGTTAAATGCATTCATGTCCCTCTGAGCTGAATTAGTGTAAATAGGCCTACACCTAAATGCGTCTTCAGATGCAGCTCCTGTGTTTCCTCTGCATTGCAAAGATGAATTTTGTTGATGCTGATATCATTTGCTTGGTAACAGCCCAAATGTCTTATTATTCTAATTGACTGATTAAATGTAAGAATTTGACTCAAAAGATGATGCACACTTTTAGAAAAAATGTAAAAATCAATTTAAACTTATTGGAACGGAATAATTTCTATCACTGCTGTGACCAGCACACAGAATATGAAGGATATCAAAAACAAGTTTTACACACACACACCAGTACGTAAAGGGACATTTATGAGGGTTTATTCTCCAAATAACTCTAATTTCATGTTGCAGAAAAATGTGTTTAAAAATTGTGTATGGTCTCTTGTTCTTGTTCCAAGTTACCTTCCTGACCACTGATTTTTGCCTCTTACAAAAGCCACAAACCCTTGAAAGAAGACAGTAAAGGCTTATGTTATGCTTGAGCTTTAGTTAGGCTGAAACTTGAAAGTTAAGTTGCACGACATAAATGCAATGTTTAGGTATTATTATTATTTTTATTACTATTATTTTGATTTATGCCTTAGTTTTAGTTTGTACTGTTTACATTTTTTCAAGTAATATGAAATAGATTTTTGTATTTTTATGTATTTTTATATTATTTTTATTGATATATTTGTATTTGCATTTTGAATGCAATTTGGCAATTAAATACATTAAATGGATTTAGTTTTCACGGTTATTAATGTATGCAATTTCAGCAATAAAAATGTTAATTTTTCTAAAAAGAAAACAAATTAGTTGTTTATTTTAAGAGA
>NW_015542331.1:52440-54534 GCF_001515605.1 Sinocyclocheilus anshuiensis | reverse complement strand
TATATTTGTTATATTTGTATTTGCATTTTGAATGTAATTTGGCAATTAAATGCATTAAATGGGTTTAGTTTTTTTTTTTTTTTTGTTTTTTGTTTAATGTATGCAATTTCAGCTATAAAAATTTAAATTTTTTTAAAAAGAAAACAAATTAGTTGTTTATTTTAAGAGACCTATCTTATTATCTCTTGTATATTTAGTATTGCTCTTTAATAAATAAAAATTACTTCTTATCCGATTACTCGATTGAATAATCTGTAGAATACTCGATAGCTGCAGCCCTAATACATTACCAGTGTAGACATGGGCCGGTATGAGATTTTGACGGTATGATAACCTTAAGCAAAAAAAAATATCACGGTTTCACGGTATTGTCGTTACAGCTCTAAAATGTGTTATTTTTAAATGTCTGGGTTAAAAAAAAAACAAAAAAAACTTTTTTCCGCTGAACACAATACATTTTGTTTTTGAGCAACATACAGAATATTAGGAATAGTAGAATTTGTTTCTTTTTTCTTTGATTTGTTTCCTAAAAAGAAGAAAAATAAAGACTGACATCTTTATTTAACCTAAATCTGTAATTATAATTACAGTTATTTAATTTTAGTTATATCATTCATATACATACTGGAACACCAGATACTGCGTTTCCTTGGTTACCGCTGTAAACAAAGCAGCACTGCACTGAAACACTGCTTTAATATGAACTATAGAGACGAGATGAAAAGAAAATACCACGTAAACTTCTCTGAAGACAGTCAGTTCCCCTCAGAAACACATTAATATAAACCCCCAAATCAATATTGAGGATTTTCTTCCAACAATTCATGCATCATGAACAGTGAGTGATCTGCCTTCTACAGTATTTTTCTCTGTTCAAGGCAAGGCAAGTTTATTTATATAGCACATTTCATACACAATGGTAATTCAAAGTGATTTACATAAAAGAAAAGAAAATAATAATTAAAAAAAAATCACAACAATAATACAAGGAATTTAAAAACTTAGAAAATGATTTAAAATTGATTTAAAAGGTTTAAAATTAATTTAAAACAGTTAAGACTGTGTAAAACTGTGCGTCCCATCTTCAGCGTCTCTGGCCTGTGTTAACGGGCGTTTACAGACTTCATATTTTCACATAAATTACATTTTGGAAAACGATTGCATTGCAACGTAGTTTGTGCAAGTCCAGAACAAAGACGAGTTGCTTGCAATAAGACAAAAAACGGTCGGTTGCTGATTGCGTAAGTTTCAGGGGAAGCTCCTTAAGTTCGTCCATCCTACACACACGTGACTGACCGCTCGCTCGCACCAACAGGAGGAGGAGCGTCATGTTACTCTCTACACTGCACTCAACCTGAGAGATTCCTACACCTTCAGTCTTTGAGGAGACATGAAAAACAGCGCATACCGCAGGAATGGTTTAATGGAAAATATTAGTGGTTTTGAATCAGTGACATTTTCAAATCGCGGTATACCCTGAAACCGATAATCGGCCCATGCCTATACCAGTGTTTCCCATACATTGATTTATTTGTGATGTTTGGTTTTGATGAATAAACATGAGCACTGCACATTTCAAAATCATAACACGGCACGGGTGTTTTATATGAATGTATCTCTGAAGGGAGCCAACTGTCTTCAGAAAAGTTTCGATGGCATTTTCATTTTATCTGATAAAGTAGCGTTCATGAGCGGAGCCGTTTTGATTACAGCCATTACTGGGGAAACCGCTAGTTTTATCACTCTAAAAGCGCCTCCTGCTGGCAGAGAATGAGTTTGAATTTTCAATAAACCCGACTCCAGCAACATTTTCAGTTTTTGTTGTTGTTCAGTTTTTTTGTTTTCTGCAGCGACTCGGAGCACTTTGCATACCCTTTTTTTCTGGCTGAAGCACATTTGTTTTAATCTATAAGAATAATCAGCCTACACTACCAGTCAAAAGTTTTTGAACAGTAAGATTTTTTATGTTTTTTTTTTTTTTTAAGAATTCTCTTCTGCTTACCAAGGCTGCATTTATTTGATCCAAAGTACAGCAAAAAACAGTAAAATGTTGAAATATTTTTACTATTTAAAATTGCTTTCTATTTGAATAGA
>NW_015542331.1:50250-52328 GCF_001515605.1 Sinocyclocheilus anshuiensis | reverse complement strand
AATTATATCGTATCGACCGAAATTAAGAAATATATTGTGATATAAATTTTGGCCATATCGTCCAGCCCTAGCTTCACGTCGCATAAAACGTTCAAAAATGTCAATATGTGCGCGTAAGAGAAGAGCAGACATATAGATAAATCTGACGACGCAAGAGAGTCATTGATGTTAATCAAGCAACAACAGAAAGACAGAAAATCACTCACTGCTCTTGACTGAAAAACTTTAGTAGCCCTAAAGATTAATCTAAATTTATTTATAGAAATAAATATGTCTGCTTGAAAGAATGAAGAATATGGTAAACAAGTTGCTATAAAGAATGCATAATTAGCCTATATAACCATTGGTATTTCATTAAAAAGAAGACCATGTTCTTGTTCTTTATGAGAAGTGGTTTTATTTAATTTTAACATAAAGGCATGTTGTGTGTCACCGCAGTTAAATCGGTGTCTATCATGATATAACCTTAATATCAAACCTATATAATGAGTTTGGACATTTTAGAGAAATGCTTAATAAATGCACTGTAACTACACCCATAAGATTTAGCAGACTAAATTTACTGTAGATTTTATCATAAGATTTTAAATCTTATGATATTTAGTCGACTAAAACTAAAAACAATTCAGAAGACTAAAATATGACTAAAACTAAATGGCATTTTAGTCACAAGACTATGACTAAAACTAAATCAAAATTTGCTGTCAAAATTAACACTGGAGGAAACACATTGTTCTGGTAGATCAGTGTCTGAATTGCATGCTAGCTTTTTGTCATTTAGCATGAGTCGTTTGGATGGTAACGCTTAGGCTAAGTCAATAACTTTTAAGAAATTAATAATTTTCTGACTAAAGCCTAAATTTGACGTTTGACAGGTGTTAATTTTGTTTCCTGCATATAAACAAGGGCTACATAATATATAGAAATTAGCTAAATATCGCAAAAGTACAAATCGCAATATGCATATCACAACAGCTTGCAATAACTGAATGATTTCAATAGTTCAAAAAATGTCAAGACTAATGTAATTTTATTACCAAGTTGAGCAAAGTTTTTTTCTGACTAAAGCCTAAATTTGACGCTTGACAGGTGTTAATTTTGTTTCCTGCATATAAATTTGTTTCCTGCATAATAATTCAACTGTTTTGATCTTAAAATCGATTCCTAAAAAGACACAACAAAAGCCAGAAGTTGAACTAAGACACTTAAAAGAAACCGCATTCACAACCTCTTTTACTTCTGTGAGTGAAACACAATATTCAATGAGATCTGAATTTGATAGTACTCTCAGGAAGAGAGTACTATCAAATTCAGATCTGACTCCATTCTAGTATTAGGAGGCTTTTTCATGGTGGTATTTAAATAGTTTTTTGGTTGGTTTGTTTACTGTGTTAAAATGACATTTTTAATCTTTTATGTGATGCTACAGTAAAACACTGCAGTTTACTTTTTTTACAGTTATAGAACATAAGAACATGAAACCTGTGTTAGTCATGTCATTTTTTTTTTAACACATTTAAATATAATTAAATTTTTATATAAATCATATTTAATTTTAAATTGTTTTTACACACTTAAAGCATGGTTGTAACGTAATGGTACTTACCATATCTGTAGCTTTATCTTCTTTCCTTGCAATTCAACTGTTTTGATCTTAAAATCGATTCCTAAAAAGACACAACAAAAGCCAGAAGTTGAACTAAGACACTTAAAAGAAACCGCATTCACAACCTATTTTACTTCTGTGAGTGAAACACAATATTCAATGAGAAAAATGTTGCATGACAGGAATTTTGTTAATTGGAAATTGATTGGATCCACTTAGGATTGTAATACTAGAATGGAGTCAGATCTGAATTTGATAGTACTCTCTTCCTGAGGCACTTTTTAGGAGGCTTTTTCACCAGGACGTTGATGCTGAAAGTCAAGTCAGAAGGTCCAGAGCTTCTCCACATATCCCAAAGGCTACATTACTTTTCAAGCAGATTGTTATTTGCCATTATTGCTGTACTACTGATAATAGGGTTGGACGATGTCAACAAAATTGGCATTGGAGTGAAGTGAAACATCGCGATGGA
>NW_015542331.1:49049-50227 GCF_001515605.1 Sinocyclocheilus anshuiensis | reverse complement strand
AAGGAGAGATGACTGAGGATGATGGCGAATGATTTGCAGATTCTGAGCACCACTGACAAACATCTAATCTTGTAAAATGTGTGGTAAGTACAGCCGCTCCATAGTATAAACAGAGTACATGCGATTGCGAATCTCGAAAGTGAAACTAAAAAGCGATCGTGCATTCAAAAGCAGTTTCAATGCCAGGCATAATAGCGGCTCCCTGATGCCCGCAATTTATATACAGTATAATTACCCAATTATAAAACTGCGAGAGAAAGTATTGAAATATATATTTTTCTCCCATCTCGTATTTATTCCCTTTAGCCGGGGTTCTGTAGTTCAAGTCATATTCTTTCCGAACACGGTATTGGGATGCGGCGTTAATAAACCATAATTTTATAGGTAGCATTTTTAGTTGTCGAATTGTACTACCCACTGTTTTAATGGGAGGTAGCAAAATCTGACGGGGTAGCACAAATCGACAGAACACCGGCTCAACATCGTGATGTCTATCAGCCATCGGCGATGGATGATGGCATCATCTATTGGCCCAACCCTAACTGATAATATGTAAGAAAGCTTGCGTTATGTACAACATTAGCCTACAACAACCTAAATTATCACACAGCCTAAAAAGGAAAGTTGTTTCAGAGGCGGAACAAGCTATTACATTTAGGCCTGGATTCACAGACAGCGCTTAGGTTAAGCCAGGATTAGGCCATAGTTCAATTAGGACTTTTAAGTATCTTTTATAAACAAATATTACTGGTGTGCATCTTGAGACAAAACAATGGCACTGACATTTTAAGATCAGTCAGTGCAAGTTTCTTTCAGTTAAAACAGCCCAGACATGCATTTTTGTCTGGGACTAGGTCTAAGCCTTGTCTGTGAAACGGGGGGTTAAAATATTATGAAGACTTTACTGATATATCATACACAATGAGACCAGGAACATAGGGCTGTGACGGTCGCTGTGACAACAGCGGTTGTCTACTGCCACCGGCGGTAGTGCACGTGATGTCACGCACTCTATAACAAGCATATAATATGAAGTTTTGTATACAAGTGTAATAACAGTAATAACAGTAGCGGAACAGTGAACCGTGTCTACACCGGACGCGATTGTCTAGTGCAGGGGTAGGCAAGTTCGGTCCTAGAGAGCCGCAGTCCTGCAGAGTTCAGCTCCAACCCTGAAA
>NW_015542331.1:46202-48813 GCF_001515605.1 Sinocyclocheilus anshuiensis | reverse complement strand
TCAACACCACGCCACTGGCGGCTGAATCTTCATAAAAGTGTGGGATGTGTAGGCATACATTAATTTGTTGTAAAACCTTCTCAACAGAAATCTGGACTTGTGCAAATTGTTCTCTAAGGCTACTAGTGTGGGAGAAGCTTTTCCAAGTGAGAAACAAACCTGAGTTTTCACTATGACACAGAAAAGCATCAAGAAAACGCTATATTGCATATAAGAAAAACAGTACTGACTGGGCATTTTTATTGTATTCTCCATTTTAAAAGCTAAAATTTACCCCAAAAAAGGGGTTTTGTAGACACTCTTGCAGTTGAAAGTAGCGTCATAGGGTCACAGTTCATGTAGATGATGAAGGGTAGAGAGATCTCTCAGTAGCAGTGTGTTGAGACTAGCACAGACCAACACGGACAGGACGGGCAGAATGGAAAGGTTCATCTGTGAAACTGCTGAGAGTTTAATGGCCCAACGGCACAGTAAAAGCATTCAGTCAGAAACTTGCTCTGGAAAATGTCCTGAACTGATCACTGGCTAGATACAATGTTTGTCCTGCTGCACAACTTTATTAGTGATGTTTGCAGAGAGACTTGGACTGGTAAGAGTCTCCCACAACACCCTGGCAACCGTGAACAATGTGCCAAAAAAAAAAACACCTTAGCAACCACAGTGACAACCGAAATCACTCAAAACACCTTGGCAACAGTAGTAATGTCCTAAATCACTTAAAACACCTCAGCAATTCCACAGTAACAAGCTAAATAACTGAAAACACCTTTGCAAGAGCATAGTAACAACCTATATAACTGAAAACACTTAGGCAGCAGCATAGTAAAGGCCCCGATATACTTCAAATAAAGTTATTTTTCGCTCTTCGTTTGAGGGCAAAAAGAAGTTCGAAAAGGCTGAGCGACGGTATATTGTTTTCGAACATTCCGACACCCGGGCTGCTGGAGGCGGGGTTGTAAACATGGCCGCGTGTACCCCCTAAACACAACAATGATGGCGGCTGTGAGAGAAGAACAGTTTCGTAAACATCTGGCAGTAGCATTGATCTATTCAATGGCAAAGAAAAAGAACAAGAACAAATAAGGTGGTATGTGCGTCCACTTAACGAAAACAGAAAGAATAATGGCGCGTTTGCCCTTTTTTATTCAGCAAATGCGGAGCACAGATGAGGAAGTGAGAATGTGCGCCGCGCGGTTTGACGATCTCTTGAAAAGGGTATCGCCATATGTGAAACATGCAAAAACGCACAGGACACCGATATCCACTACGGAGAGACTGGCCTTGACACTTGGAGTACTAGCTTGTGAGGCCACGCAACAAAAATAATTTGGGGGGGGGGGGGGGGGAAGGAAAAAAACCATCGCACGTCAAAGGCGGCGGAGTTCCAGAACACACCCACCGACTGCGTAATCGCCACGGGCCAATGGTAGCTCAAAGGGGTTTAGGAGCCAAAACGAACTTCAAAATGAACTTTGTTTCGGCCTGATTTTGTTCGAAATGACGTCATTTCAGTTCGTTCTTCAATTTCGTTTGAAGTATATCGGGCCTTAACAACCTAAATAGGCCTAACTCAAAATATCTTAGCAACAGCATAGTAACAACCTAAATCACTCTAAACACCTTAAAAACAGCATTGTATCAAGCTAAACGACTCAAAACACCCTAGAAACGGCATAGTAATGAGCTAAACCAAACAAATACCCTAGAAAAAGCACAGTAATGAGCTAAATCAATCAAAACACCCTAGAAACGGCATAGTAACGAGCTGAATCACTCTATACACCTTAGAAACAGCATCGTATAGAGCTAAACCAATCAAAACACCCTAGAAACAGCATAGTAATTAGCTAAAGCAATCAAAACACCCTAGAAACAGCATAGTAACGAGCTAAACCACTCAAAACACCTTAGGAACAGCACAGTAACAACCTAAAATTCTCAAAACACCTTATCAACTGCATAGTAACGAGCTAAACCACTCAAACCACTTTAGAAACACATAGTATGCTCTATCCAGGGGTGTAACGGTACACAAAAACTGACAGTTCAGTATGTTCCTCGATTTTGAGAAAAATTTTAAATGTTAAATTCCTTCTTTTTTATTAAGAGTGATTTACCGAACAAATTACATCTCTGTCTTTAAATGTAAAAAAATGTCAATACTCTTGCAGCACACTCTTCATACTGGACTTTATGGTGCTGTTATAAATAAGTAAAGAGATTTCAAGTGCTTCTACTTTTGGAAACGAAACATTTAAGACAAATTTATATTTTAGTCAGAATTACTGCTCTCCGTCTGTTAGTCGTGTATCCGTGTGATTCTTCACTTACTGTCCAGATGATCCTTTATGCAAATGGAAATACTGGCGTGACTTTCTAACATTTACAGATAAGGATACAACCGTAAGATGCAAGTTATACACTGAAAAAGCACGTCTCAAATGCATTAAGCAGCAAACGCATGTGACAGAAGAGCAAGCCGCTTTAAACCCTATGCTTATGAGTTACTTTGAAGCCCTTAATATAAAGAACATCTCATGTTTAGGACTACTTAAATCATGTACTTTTCCCACAGCAGCTTATCTCTGGCCTCCATTATTTTTCCGACGTG
>NW_015542331.1:45728-46192 GCF_001515605.1 Sinocyclocheilus anshuiensis | reverse complement strand
TGAACCGAAAGACCCGTACCGGTTGCGAATACACGTACTGTTACACCCCTAGATGCACAAAGACTGACCAACATATTTAACTAAGCAGTAATGCTAAGCAGAACTCCAACCGCACACAGCTGCACTATGGGTGGGAGCCGCTTTATGAAATGATACACAAATGAGCAGCCAAAGACTGAGTCACTCTCACACAATATACACACACCACCGCAGAGACAGAACAGAGCCTGAAAGAGACACGAAGAGAATAAAACGAGAAAACTCTGCTGATGTGAACGACACATGAGAATATAAAAACAGAGCGTGTGAAAGTTACAGTGGAGGACACACACTCATAGTTTAACCTCTGGAAACATGTCAAAGGACTTTTGACTGAGCCTTCACACTCACACACACACACACACACACACACACACACACACACACACACACACACACACACACACACACACTGCATTTGGGTA
>NW_015542331.1:29134-44195 GCF_001515605.1 Sinocyclocheilus anshuiensis | reverse complement strand
CACACACACACACACACACACACACACACACACACACACACACACACACACACACACACACACACACACACACACACACACACACACACACACACACACACACACACACACACACACACACACACACACACACACACACACACACACACACACACACACACACACACACACACACACACACACACACACACACACACACACACACACACACTGCATTTGGGTATGTTGGGCTTTAAAAGCAGAAAGTTTGAGCCAAACTTATGCCACATATGGCTTTAAAGGAACAATTCCCCATATATGACAATTGTGTTATCTTTAACTTAACCGTCATGCCGTTACAAACCTGTATGACTGGAATGCAAAATAAGATATTTTGCTACTCCATTTCATACAATGAGGACTAAAGCTGTCATTTTTGGCAAGTAGTTGACAATAAAAGAGCAGCCTGGATATTCTGCCCAACATCAACAAGGAAATTAATACTCTGGTTTAATGTGACATAAGGGTGAGTAAAGGATTCCTGCAACAGTTTAAGAAGCCTGGATTTAGCCACTAAATGCGAGACTAGTTTAAAACTTGGGTTATACGAGTTCTGAACACAAAGGACATGGAAGGGTTCCTGACAGGCAGCCAATCAGACCCCTTCCCATGAGCCTCTGCAGCTGTGGGGCCCCTCAAGGGTCCAGAATGAAGCTCCGCCCAACTGAGCCAAGATCCTGTCAGTGAAAGAAAGAGAATCCACTAGTGCCAGACAGAAAAACAAAAGAAAGAAAATGCTCTATTAGTCTCTTTTTTATGCATTTATAAAAGCTTAAATCAAGAGTTTAATAGTGCAAATATGGTTAAGGCGTGTATTCGTGCGTGAGTGTGTAAGGTGATCTTTCCCTTGGGACTGCAGGGAGTTTTCGGTGAGTATTTTAAGGCTCTGAACTATAGAAAGAAGGAGGGAGAGAGATGCACTTCAACTCAACATGACATGGCATTCATAACCCATGTCAATAAAGTGACAGGATGTTGAACAAGGAAAAAATGTAAAGCGGGACTTTATTTTATCCTGTAAAAAATGAGAAAGAACTTTCTTTCCGAAACTAATCTGTCATTGGTCGAAACTTAAGTGGCCTTGATGACATCATCAATAAAAGAATGTCGTTTTAGAGATGAAGCAAGTTGATACTTTTTGATAATAGATTGACAAGGAAAAAAATTTGGAGTAACATGTAGAATACTAACAAGAGACTGCATAAAGTGCAAATAGAGTCAATTCTGATTACATGTTGATAAAAAAAAAAAAAACACTAAAATTGAAAGAAAAGAAGAAATGGATTAGAAGTTTTCGCTGATCTGTTGACTTAAACGACTATTTCCTGACAGTTCAGAACATCAACCCTCATGCTGACATAGTTCACAACTGCCACCTGATCACAACAGGAAGCCACAGGTGTGATGTGGTCACCTGACACACCATGAGCGGTCATGTGACTCAAAGCACAGAGACAAAAACACAGTCGTAAAGGTCACGCACACCCTTGCCTGTCCAGAAACCAGGTCAATATTTGTTTTCATTCCTAATCATGATCATTTCCAGGTTTTATCAGTCTGAAACACAATCAATGACGGCAACTTTATTCAACTTACAAATGCCATTAAAAACAAGCCTATTATTTCACAGATTAAATCATTTTATGTTAACTAATACTCAATGAACCATGTGATGCCAGCAGTCAATTCTAGAGGCAGCACAAGTTGTGAACTATATATAAAAAGAAAGGCTTTTTCTTTGGAATAACATGCGGTGATGAATCATTCACAATAACCAGGAAGAACCAGGAACGTGTGTTATGAAAAGTAAACTGGGTCCATTTTAAATGTATTTTTCTTTTTTCTACTTTTCTTTTTAGGAACAATCCTGAACATGCATCACATAAATTTGCCCTTACATTAGTTACAGGCTAACATACTTGTATAAACAAGAACTATTAACAAAAATAAAACGTATTAACAAATAACAAACAATACCGAAAATAAATATAAAAAATATTTAATAACAATAACAACAATACCAGATATTTAATGTACAATAATAATACCTACTAATTTAATTTTGATTTAATGTAAACTTAAATACACGTTCAACAACTAAAGGTCTACAAATGCAGGACATTTCTTCATAATAATCAGACAAAATGTCAACGAAAGAGCATTTAGGATGCGTTCTTTAAAATAAACGAACAGGGCCGGCTGTGTCTAAATTTGCCCCATGAACCGGCTTGGCGCTGATATCTCCTGTTACCCCCAGAGAAATGACCCTGCCGTACGTAAACGGAGTTCAAGAGCATCTGCTAAATGACATCTACCCACGCTGTTCTCAGTGAATGTGTTCATGCTTCTCATTTTAACCCACTGAATTTACCTTCCAGGCATCTGAACACAGAGAAAGAGTGAGGATAGGAAGTGCGTATTATAATGCAACAATGGTGTTCAAACATCTGCAGCAATCTGAACAAGTAGTATATCTAGCAGATGTCTTGTCAGGTGACAGATGATGGATTTGGGTTAAATAAACAGGTAACTAAATAAAACAACAATTAACTTAACATTCAGATTCATTACTTCCCAATTTAATGTGGTTTATTTAGGAAGCTCATCTCCTTACAAAAAGTACCATGGTATTACTATGGATTCTGGACACCGTCTACTCAAAAAGAACATTGGAAAAACCCTGGCATAATAATATAGCACTTAGTCAATACACTGGTCCAATGGCAGCTCCAAAGTGCTTTTTTATGGAAGGGTGGAGAGATTGTTTGCAAATCTCACACCTGGCCATAACCCAAAATCTACAGTCAACACACACACTAACAACCGTGAAAATCCCATTTTAGATGTGCCTTTCCCATGATATCATGCAGAAAGCACCAGGAGGTAGTGAAATGACAGGTTTAGCATAGATAGAGAACACAGTTAGGCAATCGCTCTATTGGCACGAGGCGAGTCACGCACGCGCAGTAGCGCAGCCGATGACGCCACACTAATGAATTGTTTATGCTTTTAAAAAAATAACTTATGATCGATGATTTTAACAAACTCGTTAGTTAAACGCACTAGTGACACAGTAACGATGCATTGTTTTAATATGTTAACCGGTTTAACCCTTAGAGCGATGGATTTTGGGGTTAACGTTACTCCATGTAACAGGCCGCTTCAACCTTTAACGTTGAATCTAAACCATACACAATGTATCGATTATCTCGTCTGGACAAATTAGAAATTACATATAAAACACTGACAAGCCATTACTGTCTTTGACTCCTCCGGCATCAAATCATTATTTGTCAGTCAACCCGCATGTTAACGCAAACTTTAGCCAAATAACCTCAACAACTACAATAACATTAATCCAAATATACAGATGAACAGAACGACGTTTATTAGACAACCAAAACAGCATTCGGAACTCTAGAATGTGATTCTGAATCAACTGATTTCAGGTGATTCACTCAGCTGATATGAATCAGTTAGCCGGTTAGCATACTAAAGTCCAGAATCAAGGCCTAGTCAGCACATCCTCACACATTTAACAGCATTTCTGACATAAAACAATGAAGAAAACCCTCGGACCGGCTGTGATACTCACCTATAGTGGAGATGAAGGTGGTGTTGAAGGCGTCATCTGAAAATCGGAACAACACGCAGGTCTTTCCCACCCCAGAATCACCAATCAAGAGCAGTTTAAAGAGCAGATCATAGGTCTTCTTCGCCATCTGAGCTCTTATAAACACACACCGATGAGAAACCGATAGAGACTGAGAACGTGTTAAAGGGAAAGCGTGTGTGTGTTACCCGAAAACACACACCGGACAGTCTCTTCACAGCTGAATTGCTTCGATTTCCTCTGTTGACTCTTTTTTTAAACTCCGAAGGAGATGTTTAAGATGTGTGTTTCCTCTGAAAGTGTGGTGTCTGGTGTTTTTAATGTCTCTGTCTTTCTTTCTTCTCACACTGTCGGGACAAAATGGCTCCTCCGCCCGACTCTCTTTCTTCAAACTACACCAGCGATCCGATTCAAATGAAAGATATTCCGCTTCATCCCAGCGATGCCGAACCGCACAGATCTCGTTTGACAGCTGGATCCGAACCGATAGCCTGTACCGGGTCCGTTTGTGGAGTTTGGAAGAGGACAAACACAGACGACCAACCAACCGCCGTCGCCTTCGAATGGAGCCACCACGGCGACACCCTAGATTTCAGAGCCACGCCTCTCTTCCCGCCCCTACGTCAGCGCCTGGCGTTGTGATTGGCTGAACGCGCCGTTTTTCAAATCCATCTCGAACGCTGATTGGACGGAGAGCCAACCGTCTGGAGACATGAGGGCATTATTGACGTAGCTTTTTTGGGGAGGGTGAATGCAGCTGGCGCAGCCCAGAGCCTGGCCCCTAACGACACTTCGTGGCCCTACAGTCAGTTTCCGTCAGCCCCAAGCAGCGCTGCTGGGTGTGACTGGGTCACCGTGACGAATCGAGATGTTAAGTCAAACCCGGTGATGTCAGTCCGGGCGTGGCGCTTTTAGAACATTTCCATATGTGACCCTGGACCACAAAACCAGTCATAAGGGTCAATTTTCTTTTTTATTGAGACTTATGCATTATCTGAAAGCTGAATAAATAAGCTTTCCATTGATGTATGGTCAATGTTTGACTGAGATACAACTATTTAAGAATCTGAGGGTGCAAAAAAAAAAAAATCAAAATATTGAGAAAATCGCAGTTAAAGTTGTCTAAATGAATTTTTTAGCAATGCATATTACTAATCAAAAATTAAGTTTTGATACATTTACGGTAGGAAATTTACAAAATATCTTCATGGAACATGATCATTACTTAATATCCTGATTTTTAGCATAATAGAAAAATTTATCATTTTGACCCATACAATGTATTGTTGGCTATTGCTACAAATATACCCGTGCTGCTTATGACTGGTTTTGTGGTCCAGGGTCACATGATTATCCGCTGACAATGCCAAAACGTGGTATTTTGGTACTTTTAACATTGCAATACCATGGTACTGTCATGGAACATGTCCAAACTATGGAATTATCATGCACTTACAGAAATATCCTTATATTACCATGTTCTTTGCACATTTAATGTGGTTTTCTTGTGTAGCCTACTTTTTTAAAACCAAACATAGTGCATACATTTCAGTACTATGGTGAAAATAAAGTTTAAGATGGGGGGGTTTCGTAAAAATGCAATTTAAGAACATTTTGGGTTAATTCTCCAAAGAACCTTTCTACAAACAGTTCAGTTTTTCCTCAATTGCTTTGGCTTAGTAAGTATAATAGGTTCAGAGCAATTAGTTTTTTTCACACCAGTTAACTTTAACATACCATTGAAATCAAATCTGTAGAGAGAGATAGAATAAATATGAAATTTGTAGCCTATAAAACAAACATTTGTGTTGACCACCATAGTGAAAAACAATAAACAAGTATGGCTCACACGAGTCACAACATTGTGCAGACTTGCAATAGATTTGCAATGAGAAAGAACCATTTTATTTCTTAGTGTCAAGAAAATTGTAATAATCTGAAAAAAAACTTTTTCCCATATAAAGGAACTTTTTGTGCATTGGAAAGTTTCAATAGATGGTAAAGATACTGTAATGTCAATAAAGAGAGAAAAGGAGGCCTACCAGTATCCTAAATGAAGAGAATAAATCAAAATGCCCCATTTCCAAACTATCTGCAGACCAAAAACAGTAAGAATCATCTAATTTTCTTGCTGGAATGAGTTCTGCTCTCATGTCCTGTGAGGTTTGAAGAATTCGGCTATTGTTTGTAAGTCATTGGGCAACATTTTCCCTAATGCAGCTGTAAACATGCCGAAACCTGCTGTGACTCAGACAAGCATGGCTCAGAGCTGCTGGAGGTTTTATTCCTTTATATCTGTCAGTGAGTCACTCCTGGAGCTCCATTTTCCTGTTTCCAAACCTTGCCGCTCAACGCCGCATGAATCTGGAATATTAGAGGAATTTCTTTGTGTTCAAATGTTTCTGTTTCTATTTCATTGTTTGATCATTCTTCTCACTAAAAGCCAAGTGTGAGGGGGGGAAAATTTAAATGTAGTTCTTCCAGTTTCTTGTTCTCAGGGTTCCTCATATCTTTTGACTGCGTTTTAAGCTGTCCGACAAAAGTTACACAAACACGCACAGTCAGCAGAGGCGTAGCTGAGTGTTGTAAGTGAATCTGATGCTATGTGAGTCACAGTGGAGTTAAACATCTGGTTCTGTTAAATCCACCGGATGTCATTCAGAGTTTGAGTCACGGCATTCAAAATCTGTTTCTACGTGCATAGAAAAAGTTAATAAAAATTGAACAGAATCAATTATTTAACGTGTCTTTGACATGTAAATTAATTAATTAATTAAATTTAATGTAAACTGCCATTTACAGTACATTTATCATGCAGATAATTTTATAATATTAATGTTATCCACCTAATTTTTAACATAACAGCGGGCGCGGGCGGCCATGTTTAACTTGAATGAGCGAGACTTCCGGTGTCATTTGCTTAGTTAATTATTTTACCTGTCCAAAAATAGTCCGGTATACTGCTTGATATTGCAATCTGGTAGCCTATTTATTATCACATCATTTTATTATTGTAATAATAAACACGCTGGTTTGTAGCGCAAATAGTTTTACTGTTAACTGCACTTTGTCATTCTTCATTTCTTCTATTTACCTGTAGCGGTTAATGAAACGGATGTCTCGCACATTTACAAATAGCTTACTTCCGCCCTGCAAAATATTATGTATGAATGTATTTATAATATATACTATTTGCGGATCATTTTTCTAATAAATTCGTTTGTATAAGCTCTTTTCTGAATGTTTTCACAATTGTTCCTTGTTGTAAAGAGTGCCTTACAAACACTGCAGTTACACAGCATGCCATGTATTGATTGAATACATACAATGTTATTGTCTAAACGTTTTAAGGCTAAAAATGTTGAATATCACATTTCAAGATTTTTTACTGCTAAGTGTCTCATCATGAGAGGACGCATAGCTAACAGCCATCATTGCAGGCCTCACGATCAGCTATTTCAGGGTGGATTGATTTCGTCCAAGATGTTTCTCTAAGTGCTTTTGCTTCCCTCTGATAGATTATATGCACAAACCCTTCTTCCCTCACTTGAAACCCAAGAGCTAGTCTGGTCAAATTCTAGTGTCAAGCTCACTAAGGCTAATATTAGTGGTCTAAGCATTCTCTGTATGGGTCCTGAAAGGGAATATAGCCAGGGATGAGACTTTTGATTAATCATTTAGAATATTACTTTGAAAAAGATAGGAGCATTATGTAGAGCCTCTAGTGGCCAAAAATGAAACTATATATTACAAATCCACTAGATGGCGCGATTGATGTACGCTTAACCAACCCAAAGCTTAAAAATGGGAACCTGATTTTAATTAACCCGCAACACACATGATAGATAGATATATATATATATATATATATAAAATGTGTATATTAATGAAAAAGTATATTCCTAGTAGGCCTATATCCACTACTCAAAGTCAGTTTTAATGTAATTTTATCTTCACATAAAAAAAATGTACAGCAGGGCTATTACACTACATTATAATAGTGTTCAGTCTTGAATATTTGGCTGGATTTTTGGGCTTTCTCCTTTTTCATCAGTGTTTGCACATTTTTGGCTCAAGTAAGCAGATGGGTAAAAATGCAGATACAAAAATTTTTTATAGCCTTAGTGCGAGTTATGAATAATGAACAATGAACTGAATGAAAGAATGATGAACAATAAAATTGAAAAAGTAAATTACATTGTAAAAAATATGGTTATTATAGACTATTTTATTTTTTTTTAATTTTTTTTTTAGCCTACATCTTTTTTTGTAGCCTATGTATTGCATTAATTTGCATTGTATCAAGCACTGATCTGATCCGTATTTAATCTAATTGAACCAGCATTAAACCTAGCTCCAAATCCCAAACACCTCTGGGGTCTTCCGCTATGATCGCACTGATGCAGGAGACTGTGTGAGCGTGTGTGTGTGTGTGTGTGTGTGTGTGTATGTGTGTGTGTGTATGTGTGTCTATGTGTGTTATAATGTTGGCATTTACGCCCTTTGTTAAACGATTTTGCCCTTGATTTTCATAAAGCGGTTTATAAATATGAGTAGCTGCTATTTTCGGCACATATCAACTTTTTTTCTAATAGTTTAAATTATTTAAGGACGATTATGTATGCATAAGATACAGAAACTAGTATAATGCACGGCATAATTTTTTTCTAAAGTTGAATTAATTCAATTGTAACACATTTGTCTTTGTTCAGTGGGCCTATTATTTTATTAAATCGCCTGGATCGCATTTAAGTCTGTGTAAACACATATTGTATTATATTTATTTCTCTAATTTAAAATAATTTTATCATTTGCAATCAGAACGCTAAAAAATTCTTAAAGAACTGCATTTATTAAAGTAGTCTATTAATAGAAATTGAACAGAATCTGTAGTTCAGAAACATCCTAACTCGGAATTCTGTTTAAAAACCATGGTAATTTCTCTCAGCAAATATACTTTTTTTTTTCTTTCAAATCTAAGTCAAACATTGAGTTATTAAATTTCTGTAATAGAGCAGAGCCATAATTGCTTAAAAATTCAGTGTGCCTGTTTCTCTTGCGAGACCTGGCAACCCTGATGTGAGTGTGTGTGTGTGTGTGTGTATGTGTTTGGGCAGGGCTGCAGTGAAGCGCAGCTGATGTGTGTGATTCTCTGTCAGACGCGTTTGTATTTCCAATCTTCTTGTGTTTCGGTGGAAATCGGTGAGATATTTTGAGTTTATGATTTCATCCATACGTGTTCATGACGAAACCGCCTTTATCTTTTATTCATTCGTGCAGACCGCAGAGATTTGCACCGGGACTGACATTATGCGCTCGGTAACCGGGTGATGCTGATGCTGACATCTTTCATCATCCATCTGCTTTAACGGGAATACTGCGCTCATTCGTGATCCATTCATCTCGCAGACGGGTTCAACATGTCCATGAAAGCAAAAAACGGCGAGGCGGTGAAAGTGGTGGTTCGGTGTCGCCCGCTCAACCGTAAAGAGGAATCGATGGGGTATGAGGATATCGTGCAGATGGATGTGAAACTGGGCCAGGTGGCCCTGCGGAACCCCAAGGCGGGTCTGGGAGAGCTGCTCAAGACCTTCACGTTCGACGCGGTTTACGACGGGTGTTCCAAACAGAGCGACCTGTACGACGAGACGGTGCGACCGCTCATCGACTCGGTTCTGCGCGGCTTCAACGGCACCATCTTCGCGTACGGACAAACGGGAACCGGGAAGACGTACACCATGCAAGGCCAGTGGCTTGACGCCGAGAGCCGTGGCATCATCCCAAATTCGTTTGAGCACATTTTCACGCACATCTCGCGCTCTCAGAAGCAGCAGTATCTGGTCCGGGCCTCTTATTTGGAGATCTACCAGGAGGAGATCCGAGACCTGCTCACCAAAGACCACAGTAGGAAGCTGGAGCTGAAGGAGAGCGCTGACTCGGGGGTCTACATCAAAGATCTGTCCTCCTTCGTCACCAAGAACGTGAAGGAGATCGAGCACGTGATGAACGTTGGGAACCAGACCAGATCGGTGGGTTTTACCAACATGAACGAGCACAGCTCGAGGTCTCATGCCATCTTTATCATCACGGTGGAGTGCAGCCAGCTTGGGCCGGATGGACAGAACCATATTCGCGTTGGCAAACTCAACTTGGTTGACCTGGCTGGCAGCGAGCGACAGACCAAGACTGGCGTCCAAGGAGAACGTCTGAAGGAGGCCACCAAGATCAACCTGTCCCTCTCCGCTCTGGGAAACGTAATCTCTGCGTTGGTGGATGGACGAAGTTCTCACGTTCCCTACCGTGACTCTAAACTCACACGGTTGCTGCAGGACTCATTGGGCGGGAACGCCAAGACCATCATGGTGGCCACGTTGGGACCGGCCTCCTACAATTACGAGGAGACCCTGACCACCTTGCGTTACGCCAACCGCGCCAAGAACATCAAGAACAAGCCTCGCGTCAATGAAGACCCCAAAGACGCCCTCCTGAGGGAGTTCCAGGAGGAGATCGCCCGGCTGAAAGCGCAGCTGGATAAACGCGGCATGCTCACCAAGAGGAAGAGGAGGAGCAGGAGGCTGAGGAAGATCGGAGATGGTGGCGAGGTAGAAGAGGATGATGTTGAAGATGAGGAGGAGGAGGAAAACGTGGAGAAGGAGGCGCAGGAGTACATGAAGGAGCAGCAGGAGAAGCTGGAGAGAGAGAAGGAGGCCATCAGAGACGATCATTCTCTGGTGGCGGAGGAGAAACAGAGACTCCTGGAGGAGAAAGAGAGGATGATGAGGCATCTGAAGAAGGAGCAGGAGGCCACAGATCTTCTCACAGCCAAGTTTAAGGTGAGTACGATTGTGTGTGTTGTGTTTATGGTTGTTTCAGGTTCCATTGATGCGTGTATGTGTAGAATGAGTTTAAATTGAATGAAATTTGAAATTTGAAACTTTGAACGATTGAAAGAACTATGAAAAATTCTTTATATACAGTTATTCGTAAATTTAAATGATATAAATAATAAATATTTAAATCAAAAACAGACAGATGAATAGATAGATAGATAGATGAGAGATCATTAGACAGATAGATAATAGATAGATAGATAGATAGATAGATGAGAGATCGGTAGACCGATAGATAATGGATAGAGAGACAGAATGACAGAAAGATGATAGATGGATAGATAGATAGATAGATAGATAGATAGATAGATAGATAGATAGATAGATGCACAGAAATATGGAAAAACAGTACAATCAAAAAAAAATAAAAAATACACAAAATCATAGAAAATATGCAGTATGGAAGAGACAATAATGAACATTTCATGCAGTGGAAATGTGGGCTATTCGAAATGTCATTTTTGTAAGGTTCATTGGGTTTTAGTTATTCCATCTTCCATTGCCATCGGTTAGAATCAGGCCAGCAGACGCGTCTGTCCCAGTCAGAGTTGTGCTGCTTATCGATCAAACGACAGCGACAAACCTCTGTGTGTCAGAGCAGAGCAGAGCAGAGCTCAGGATCCATGTGAGTTTCCATGTGTTTGATCTCTGCTGTCACATCACAGCGTAACCATGGCGACAGAGCCAATTCCTCCACTGCACAGTTCAACACAAGCGACTGTTGATCTTCTGAGTACTATGCGTAATCCTTTTATATCTAAACAAGACAGTAGCTGCTTTATTCAGAACAGTTTGCTTTTTTATTCCCATAGATGCTGTCAGGTTATAGAGAAGTATATTTAATAACAGGGTACAGACCTTCAGCTGTGTGTGCGAGAGCTAATAGACTCAATCACAGACGGCTGAAGGTGGACGACATCCTGCTGTGGTCAGCCAATTACGTGCTCTCGTTGTTTCTCGGTCATCATTAAGCCAATAAAAAGACAGTAGGCAGGCAGAGATTCTTTACACTGTCTGGAGTAAAAGCATTGATTACAGTTAACATGCTAACACTAGTAATGGTCTGATTCCCATCACGTGTCAGGGTTATTATCATTAACTAAAACCATAAAAAATATATTAATTTAATAATATATACACTATTTTTAAACTATAATGCATAAACAATTTTTTATAAACTATTCTAATAAAACAATTTGATATTGTATTTTTTTAAATAAACACAGTGAAATAAAAAACCTAAACTTATTAGGTTTCCAAGGCAACAATTTATAATTTCATTTAGTTTAATTTAAGTACTAAAATAACTAAAACTAAAACTAAAAACTAAAACTTAATTAAAGCTATATAGACATTAAAAAACTAACTAAAACTAAAAACAGACAAACCCACAACAAAATGACTAAAAATGTAATTAAAATTAAAACAGAAAATATAAAATATGTTAATAAAAATATAAATAAAAATGATATAATAATAATAATAAAAATAATATTTAAAAAATAATTTAAAAAAGATAAAAATGATAAAACTTAATAAAAATAAAAAATAAAAAGCTGTATAGACATTTAAAAAAAAACAAAAACTATAAAAATGACATCAACAACTAAATTACTAAAACTTTAACTAAAATTAAAATTGAAATAGCAAATATAAAAATATGATTGACTAAAAATAATACAAAAAATGTAAACTTAAATGCTGTATAAACATTTAAAAAAACATAAAAATGACAAAAACAACAAAATTACTAAACCTTTAAAATTAAAACTAAAACAGAAAAAATTAATTCAAAATATAAACAAAAACTATAATAGTAAATTAATCATAAAATAACCCTGTGTGTTCTCTGTAATAGTCATGTGATCTGATTAGTGCTGTCAAACAATTAATCACGATTAATCGCATCCAAAATAAGTTTTTGTTTACATAATATATTTATGTGTACTGTGTTTATTTATTATGTACATATAAATACACATTCAGTATATATTTTGTCAATATTTACATGTATATACAGTTATATATTTATGTTATTATATTTTATATTATATATAAATATATTTAATATATAAACGTAACATATTTTTCTTGCATGTGTTTGTATTTATATATACATAATAAATATACACAGTAGTACACACTCATATATTATGTAAACAACCACTTTTATTTTGGATGCGATTAATCGTGATTAATCGTTTGACCGCACTAGATCTTGTGATGATGTAACGCATGACATCATGTCTTCACGTGTACTGGTGCTTTATTCTGTGTGTATGTGACGGCAAAGCAGGCTGCAGTAGCTGTATCTCCTCATTCTCATATGAGAGGTGTTTGCTGAGGTTCTGGCCAGATGCAGGATGAGAGAGGGGCTTCAGAATTATAAATAACTCTGATTATTGGTGGGTCATTTCCTGACAGGTGATGATTCATCGTGACCTCATCTTGTTCCCTGCGCTGAGCCAATCACATCACTCGATCTCAAACAATAACAGCAACACAGGAAATATATCACTGCACGTCTGATTGCAAACACAACGGCTGTGTTCACAATCACATACTACTCACTGTATACTATATATATTGGCATACTATGGACAGTGTACGTGCTGCACACATAGTATGAGTAGTATGGTGTCGTTCCAAACTTAGCTCATGACTCAGTTTTTGCCCCAGATTCGTTGTGCTGCTGCAGTGAATTGAGTGTTTAATTGTGAATCCCCAGCGCTCATGTGCCTGTTTCACCTGTGGAACAGACTAAACCACTTCACACACACGTTTAGCCTTTAATGTCTGTTTACACAACTGTCTTCTAGTTTAATTATAGTGTCATTTAAAGAAAGGACATGGGGGCGAGACAGACAGACAGGAAGAGACATAATAATATAGTGTCTTGTGGATTTGTTTGTGTATGTGACTGTAGTATAATGCGGTATAATACTAGTATAATCATACTGTTTTTACAGTGTGTCGAATGTATACCAGTGTTGCTATTGTTAACAAAACTATTAAAAGTCATTTTCATTAGTCAAATAACCCTGAAATGAAGTAGAATATAAATATTGAATGCAAAACTTAAGCTAAACTGTTGCTTTGGCAACTAACTGAAATAAATGATCTAAAGTACTAAAATGACTAGAAATAAAATTAAAATATGGAAATAATCAAACTAATAGAAATGACAAAAAACACATATCAAAATGACTAGAACTTATATTAAAACTAATGTTAAAAAGAAAACTGAAAACATAAAAATAAAAACAAAATATTAATGAATGCTATAACATTATATAAATAATACTGATCGATTAATATTGCATATTTGTATAATGCAATTCCTAGGTAATTTGAAGTATACTAAAATTACTCAAATAAAATAAATGAAAGCTAAACAGAAATATAAAAAAAAATAAAATAAAAACTTAAAAAAAAAAATGACAAAAGCACATAAGATTGCTCAAAGTTATATTGAAATTAATATTAAAATGAAAACTGAAAATATAAAAATAAAACCTAATTCAAAATAATAATAAATAGACCTACTACAACATTATATAAATGATACTGAAATAATACTGATTTATATGTATTTTTGAATGCATGGAATCCCCAGATGATGGATAAAAAATGCAAAACAACTGAATGCCACTTGCTGAATTAAAAATTCAGCATAATTGTTTCACAGTATATTGTTATAATGAATGCTAGTATTCAGTTCCAAACATAGCCTGTGCGTGCTGACAGTAAACTCAGTCATTGGCCTTCTCCCAGCATGCTTTGCTGAAATATTGATGTGTCAGCGTCTATGTGTCGGTGGGCGGAGCTTCCGTTTAGAGCTTCTGGCCAATGAATTCCTCAGCAGTGTGAATAGATAATGAGCCAGACTGGTCCTGAGCTCTGTTGCCAGGGTGACGGTAGTGTGGGGGGGGGGTCTGGATGGAAAGGTCTCTGTTAAACGAGAGCATCTTCACTGCTGACTGTGTGAGTGTGTGTGTGATGACGGAGCGTCCTGCTGATGCTTCCCCGGAGGCCAGCGTCTATTTTAAACCATCTCTCTGTTTCTATCTCTATTCTGTATCTTTTTTCCATCACTACTGTAACAGTATATTATTATTATTATTATTACTACTATTTATGTCTATTTAACTTGAATTTATTTTTGTTAGTATCAAAGTAGTAATGTTAGTACCTAAACAATTTATATAAAATTATAAAACGAGTATAAAATATAAAAATATATATAAAAATGTTAAACGTAAATAAAAGAGTGCTAAACCCTTTACACACTCATGTCTAGCGGCTGGAGTAATATTTTGACTTGTATATGGTATACAGTATATTATAATTTTATATCAATTGTTTAGGTACTAACATTACTACTTTGATACTAACAAAAATAAATTCAAGTTAAATAGACATAAATAGTAGTAATAATAATAATAATAATATACTGTTACAGTAGTGATGGAAAAAAGATACAGAATAGAGATAGAAACAGAGAGATAGTTAACAATAG
>NW_015542331.1:28258-28726 GCF_001515605.1 Sinocyclocheilus anshuiensis | reverse complement strand
AAAGTTAGATTGAAATTAATATTAAAATGAAAACTGAAAATATAAAAATAAAACCTAATTCAAAATAATAATAAATAGACCTACTACAACATTATATAAATGATACTGAAATAATACTGATTTATATGTATTTTTGAATGCATGGAATCCCCAGATGATGGATAAAAAATGCAAAACAACTGAATGCCACTTGCTGAATTAAAAATTCAGCATAATTGTTTCACAGTATATTGTTATAATGAATGCTAGTATTCAGTTCCAAACATAGCCTGTGCGTGCTGACAGTAAACTCAGTCATTGGCCTTCTCCCAGCATGCTTTGCTGAAATATTGATGTGTCAGCGTCTATGTCGGAGCTTCCGGAGCTTCCGTTTAGAGCTTCTGGCCAATGAATTCCTCAGCAGTGTGAATAGATAATGAGCCCTGAGCTCTCTGAGCTCTGGTGCCATGGGGACGGTAGTGTGGGGGG
>NW_015542331.1:27509-27800 GCF_001515605.1 Sinocyclocheilus anshuiensis | reverse complement strand
CTAAAAAATGACTAAGACTAAAATCTAAAATGAAAACTAAAAATATAAAAAAGCAAATGCAAAATATTAATGACTTCTTTTAAGACCTGGGTGTGTAAAGGGTTTTGCACCATTTTATTTACATTTATTTTTTGTGAATTAAATGTATTACATTTTAATTGTTGTGATTATAACATTATCATAGTTAAATAGAAATGTTTAAAATAAAATTGTAAAAAAAATGACAAAAGCACATAAAGAGCAAAATAAAAAAATGAAAACAAAATAATATATAAAAAGCTAATTAAAAAT
>NW_015542331.1:20045-27459 GCF_001515605.1 Sinocyclocheilus anshuiensis | reverse complement strand
TTTATTTAGCACCACATTTCATAATTGTTTTATTTTTTTGTGAATTAAATGTATTATCATTTAATCGTACCGACATTACTAAAACTAAAAGTTAAATAGAAATGTTTAGAAAAATGAAAAACTAAAAAAAGACAAAACACAAGTAACAAAAAGTCCAAAAATAAAAAAATAAATTAAAATAGCAAAAATTAAAATAAAATATTAAAAAAGCTCGTTCAAAATATGAATTACTAACATTTTATTTTATTGTATTATGTAATATAATTTCATATATTAAAATTTTTTTTGTTGTTGTTTGAAAGAAAAAATTGTAGCAGGCCATGTAAAACTGCTTCAGGACCAGTTAGGCACATTGGGCCAAATGTTACACCTAATTAATATTCATAGCCATGATGATAAGATTATAATATATATGTGTGTATTATATGTATTATAGTTGAATTGCTTGTTTTTTTTTAATTTTAATTGTTTCTGTTGGTCACATTGTAAGGTAAAAGTTGTACTAGTCTAAGTAAAACTGCTTTAAGCTCAGTTACGCACCTAATTAATATGAATAACTATGCTGATAAGGTTTGTAATTGTCTCCGCCCCTCTGCTTGGCTGTACATTAACCCGAGAAGGTTTTGGTTCATCCCATGGGACAAAAAGCCCATTCTCTCCATCTTTCCATGTCTCTGCATTATCTCTCCTCCCTTTCCCTGGGTTCCAGTCCCGTGCTCACAGAGAGAGAGATGGATTGTGTGTGTAAATCAGAGGGACGTGTGATGGGTTCTGACAGGGTGTTTTGGATGTTATGAGCTGGTCTGACGAGCCGTGCGGGTCAGCTGTAGTTCTGAGCTCAGGCTTTGTTCTTGTTTCTGTTGTGGCTCTTCGACAATAATCTTTGTGTGTCGCTGAAGCCGCGAGCTGCTGCCGTCCACAAAGAGAGCTCTGTGTGTCGAGTGGGGGAGGAGATTCGCAGAGCTGATTTTCATCATGCCTTCCAAAAGCTCGTTCACACTCACAGCCATTTGTAGCGAGAAAGAAACCAGAAGTCGTCCGCTATCAAAGAGAGTTGGTGATTTCAGGCCACTCGAGTGACAGCAATCGCTTGCGATGCAACAAAATTGAGCAGCTTTCTATTTGTGCAGCGTCACACCCGGAAGCCCCGCCCACAACCAATCTCATTGGTTCAAAGTTCCACTGCATTTGATTAAACATATTTTTAAATATTATATACTACAGTTTATAAATCAGTAAGTCAGGGGTCAGTAAGAGTTTGTTCTTCAAATAAATGAGTATTTTAATTATATTTATTAATTGTTGAATATAGTTAAATATAAATAATTTTTAAAAAGCAAAAACTAAAAAGAAATGGCAAAAGCCCATGAAATTAAAATTAAAAAAATTTAAATTTGTGAATTGTTTATTTATTTTAATTTATATCATATATAAATGTATAATTAAAAAAAATAAGTTAAATAGAAATATTTAAAAAATACATTTCATTACATTTTCTTGAATTTGTTTATATATATTTGTAAATTACATGTATTATATTGTAACTGTTTTGGCACCAAATAGCAAACGGAAAAAAAAGACAAAAGCACATAATAGAATGACTAAAACTAAAATAACAAAAAAAAAATTAAAAAGCTGATTGAAAATATGAATTACTTCCGTTTGAGACCTGAGTGTCTAAAGGTTTTAGCACCATTTTATTTCATTTTCATTCATTTTTTCTGAATTAAATTCTTCCATATTTTAATTGGTTTGGTACCAAAATTACAAAAAAAAAGTAGTTAAATAGAAAAAAAAAAAAAAAACACAACAGAATGAATAAAACTAAAATGAAAAACAAAAAACTAAAAATATGAATTACTTCTCTTTGTGTACTGAGTCTCTGCTGAAGGGTTTAGTTCTGTTTTATTTCATTTCATTTCATCCTTATTATTATTTTTTTCATTTTTTTGTGAATTGCATTTATTATATTTGAATTGTTTTGGTATCAATAAAAAAACATTTTAAAATTTTCAAAAGAAATATTAAAAAAACTAATAAATGACCAAAGCACATAAAATTATCAAAACTTTTGAACAGTAGAGTATATAAAATGGGAAATAAAATGTCTGTAGTCATTATAATTAGCTTTATATAAAAGCAGCTGAAGTGATTTGATATATCTTAATGAGTGTGACCTCTACATGTGATCCGCTGCTGATGTTGACGGTTTCTTGTGGTTGCCAGGCGATGGAGAGCAAGCTGCTGGTTGGTGGAAAGAACATTATTGATCACACTAATGAGCAACAGAAGATGCTTGAACAGAAACGACACGAGATTGCAGAACAGGTAACACACACTGTTTTAGTGTTTGCAATTACTGGTCACACAAAAAACAACACACTCCACCTTCAGCATCCATATGTGCTCGTGTACAACACATAACTTGAGTGTGTGCATCTGTGTGTGTCTGCAGACGCGCAGAGAGAGAGAAATACAGCAGCAAGTGTTGGCTCAGGATGAGGAGACACTAGAACTCAGAGAAACATTTTCCTCACTGCAACAGGAAGTGGAAGCAAAGACCAAGAAACTCAAAAAGGTGAGACACACACACACACACACACACACACACACACCTGGAGAGAGGTGAAGCGCGGTGATGGCGTCACATTCAGAGGTTGCTTTGTCCTTGTTTTGGGACCAGCGGTTCCCAATATTACGTCATTCTGAGATGCTTCATCTCATTTGATAATTCTTTCTTTTTATTTGGAACTTTGTATGCAAAGCAAAAGATTAATAACAAATATCCCATATTGTGTTTTCATAATCCACCATGTTGATTTATCACTCACAGGTGTAAAAAATCTCATCTGAACTGGTTTTCCTCACAGATAAATAGCTAATGGAGTATAAATGGTATATTATGGGGTCAGTAATATGTTTATTTTAGTATCATTGAGATATTATTATAGTTTTTATTATATTATTTATTTTTGTTATTTTGACTTTTTATAATGTTTTATTATTTTGTATTTTTAAATTTCAGTCAAAGTTTTAGTAAATTCATTGTGTATTTTTTTTTTATTATAATTTTTTTTTTGAATATGTCTATATAGTTTTTCATTCATTTTATGTAATTTTTACTTTCAATTATTTTAGTACATCAAGATAAACTAGATAAAAATAGGAAATGTTTAAGTGGTAAGTGTACTCTCTGTGTGTGTGTGTGTGTGTGTGTGTATATATATATATATATATATTTAGAGTTTCTGTTAATGTTTATTTTATTTCAAGACAACAAAAGTATTTGTATGATTTTAGTTTTAGTTAACTCTAATAAACCCGTTTTAAAATAATAATCATTTTATTTTGTAATTACATGCATTAAATTGACCAAAAGTGACAGTAAAGACATTTGTAATGATATAAAAGAGCTCTGTTTCAAATAAATGCTGTTCTTTTGTACTTTCTATTCATCAAAAAGTCCTGAAAATAAAGTATTATGGTTTCTACAAGAATATGAAGCTGCACAACTGTTTTCAACATTATTATTAGAATTGGAAATGTTTCTTGAGCTTTGATCATAGAAATAAATTACATTTTAAAATATATTCACATAGAAAACACTTATTTTAAATAATAATAATAATATAATAATATTTTATATATTTTATCATATAATATTTTAAGTAATAATATTTCTATAATAATACTATTTTACTGCATGTTTAATCAAATAAATGCAGCTTTGGTGAGTATTATAAAAATATTAAATCTGACCATTGTCAAACCTCAGACTTTAGCAACCACTGAAAAGACTGACAACAAATATAAGTGTAACAGCTCTGAGTTCCCTAACTCCTGTTCCTCTTGCTCCGCCTTAATTCTGGACCTTTGACATTTGACCCCTGGATCACCCCTGACCCCACTCCCTGTGAAAATAAAACACCTTTTATCAGTACAAGAAGGTTAGTTTGTTCTACACTTGCTCGGTTGCTGACTGTCAGAGGCTACGAGGCTAATGCTAAATGCTAGTCTTGGCATTAAAGCATTATGAAAACACAAACGCTTTCACAGCAACTAATTCTAGCCAACCTGCTTTAATCTTCATGGCTACCGCTTGCATGCTAACCACCAAAACCCTCCTCCTGAAGCTCTGATGACTTCAGAGATTCATTCTCAATAGCAGACAGGCCAAACAGAACTGAGCTCCACTGTTCCCACATTAATCTGCACGCCACTTCCTGTCAGAACACATCACTTCCTGTTGGGTTCTGAGTGTGGAATAACTGCTGTGATGTTTAAATGAAACACAACCAGCTGCCTGAAAGTCCTCTAGAGCCTTTACATGCTCCTTCCTGACCTTCACCTTTAACCCATGCTGACCTTTCACACTAACACTGAGTGACTGCATGAGAGTGATGATGATGACAATGAAGGATAGATAGATAGGTAGATGATTATGATGAAGGATGGATGGATGATGAAGGAAGGATGGATGGCTGGATGATTATGATGGATGATGAAGGAAGGATGGATAGATGATGATGAAAGATGGATGATGGATGATGATGATGAATAGATGTATGAAGAAGATGGATGGATGGATGAAGAAGATGAATATATGTAGGAAGAAGATGGATGGATGGATGGATGAAGAAGATGAATAGATGTAGGAAGAAGATGGTTGATGGATGGATGAAGAAGATGAATAGATGTAGGAAGAAGATGGTTGGATGGATGGATGAATGATGATTTTGAAGTATGGATGAATGAGTGATGATTATGGATGATGGATGGATGATATTGATGAAGGGTGGATGGATGGATGAAGAAATTAAGGATGGATTGATAGATGAAGGATGGATGGATAATGATTATGAAAGATGGATGAATGAGTGATGATTATGAAGGATGAATGGATGGATGGATGGATAGATGAAGATGAAGGATGGATGGGTGGATGGCGATGATGAAGGGTAAAGAAGATGAAGAATGATGGATGGATGAATGATGATGATGATGAAGGATGAAGATAAAGGATGGATGATTATGATAAAGGATAGATGGATGGATGAAGAAATTAAGGATGGATGGATGGATGAAGATGAAGGATGGATGGATGATGATTATGAAAGATGGATGAATGAGTGATAATTATGAAGGATGCATGGATGAATAGATGAAGATGAAGGATGGATGGATGATGATGATGAAGGATAGACGAAGATCATTGAATGGATGGATGATGATGATGATGATGATGATGGATGGATGGATGGATGATGATGGGTAAAGCAGATGAAGGATGATGGATGGATGGATGATGATGAAGGATGGATGGATGAATGATGATAACTATGAATGGATGGATGATGATGATGAAGGGTGGACAGATGATAATAATGATGATGGGTGGATAGATGGATGGATGATGATGAAGGATGGATGATAGATGAAGAAGATGGATGGATGGATGATGATGGGTAAAGCAGATGAAGGATGATGGATGGATAGATGGATGGATGATGATGAAGGATGGATGGATGAATGATGATAACTATGAATGGATGGATGATGAAGGGTGGACAGATGATAATAATGATGATGGGTGGTTGGATGGATGGATGATGTTGATGATCACACATTCTCTCTCTCTCTGTTTGTGTGTGTGTGTGTGTGTGCAGCTGTATGCGAAGCTTCAGTCTCTGAAGGCTGACATTCAGGATGTGAATGATGAGCATGTGAGGAGCCGGCAGGAGCTGGAGCAAACACAGAATGAACTGACCAGAGAACTCAAATTCAAGTGAGACTGAGCTCTAAAACACACATCATTTACTTTATCTGTGCATCGTTTTACCATTGCTGACGTTTAAGAACAATCACACAGCTGCATGAATGTCGGCAGTGTCCACAGCTAATGTGTCTGTGTCTCTGCAGATATCTGATTATAGAGAACTTTATACCTCCTGAAGAGAAGAATAAAATCATGAACAGACTTCAGTTTGATGCTGAGGAAGACCAGTGGAAGTTTCAGCCTCTCGTTCCAGCAGAGAAGTGAGTGAACCTCCATCCATACATGTGATGCATCAGATACTAATACTTTATATTTACTGTTTTCCACATTTTAGAATAATAGTAAAGTCGTCAAAATGATTGAATAGCACAAATGGAAAAATGTTTTTAGTTTTGTAACAAAATGTATACATAGGCACAATTATTAGAACCTTTAGAACAAAAGTTCTTGTTCCTGGAAAACATAATTACCATGGTACGTACCTGGTATTTCACGGAATACCTTAGTATTATACCATAGTACTTTATGTAAGTGGCACCATAATTTTTATTGTAGGGTTTATTGATTATAGGGTTGATTGTCGTTAACTAGACCCATCAAAAAACATTTTCATAAATGTTAACTGAAATAAAATATTTTTTAAAACTTATTAAAACTTATTTTATTTCAGCTTGTTTTCATGTCAACATTTCTCATTTATATTTAGTCTAAGTACTAAAATAATTACAATTAAAAAAAGCTATGCACATATATTTTTTAAAAACAAACACAATTACTAAACTTTTAACTAAAATTAAAATCAAAAACTATAAAAATAGTATCTATCTAATTAAAAATGGTAACAAAAACTATAATACTATTTCAGTGATACTAAACTGACACTGTGATTGTGTTTCTGAGCAGAACAGCTTGAAGTTGATGTTCTGCTCTGTTTTCTGTGTTCACGCAGTAAGTTCACGCAGATGAAGAGAAGACCCGCCTCCGCTGTGGGATACAAGCGACCAATCAGCCAGTACGCCAGGGTTGCCATGGCGATGGGAGCTCATTCCAGATACAGGGTACGTTTATAGAGCGAGAGATGGAAGTGTAGGAAGAAAAAGTGGAACGTGGCCAGAGGATGTCAAATCAAATGGTTGAAATAGTTCATGTTCTGGTCTGTGTGATTATGTCCAATCCAAATATATGTTGAGGATGTTATTTATAAACTTAAAGACTTTTGGCAGTGTGCAGACTTAAAGATTTTTTGCAGTTTTGTGTAGTTGTGCTTGTGTCCCTCATGTCCCTCCATAGGCAGAGAATATAATGGTTCTGGAACTGGACATGACTCCCCCTGTTGTGTTTCAACTGGACCTCCCGAGGTCTGGATCAGAGGTGGAACCGTCCCGAGACGCTCTGTTGGACAACACCAATTACAGAGAGAAATCAGCGGCCGGACGGGTCAGAAAATCTCAGTCATGGTCAGTAAAAGATTTAACAATCATTACACAGACACACACACACACACACACACATATATATATATATAAAAAGAATTATAACTTTTTTTACATATTCAAATATAATTTGTATATACAGTATATACTTGTATATTTAAAAAATATGATATACTACATGTATATAATCAATTTTTAAAATATA
>NW_015542331.1:5980-20022 GCF_001515605.1 Sinocyclocheilus anshuiensis | reverse complement strand
TATTTGAATATATAAAAAAATATAATTCTTGAAATAATTAAATACGTTTAAATATAGTTTAATAATAATAATAATAATAATAAAATTGGAAAATATAAGTCTGAAATGTTTCCTCACGTGACAGTATCCATGTTTACAACATGCAACACCAACAAATACATTTAATCTACACAATACAAAAACATCACAGATTATACATTACACTTACATAAGTATTACATTACATCCTACATTACATATACTATACGTTTAAGGCTAAGACATCCTACATTACATATACTATAACTACACCCTACACTTTACAGTACCTTCACCTCTTATACTCTTGATTTTTGATTAAGTGTCTTATTCAACTCGAGGATAGCCTGATGCACAAATGAATGCTCTTGTTGAAACATGGGACTCTGTACCTCCGATTTGACGGTAATAAGACAAACTCTGCAGGACGTGATTAAAATCAGCTACACTAAAACATGCTAGGTTAAATATAACCCAGCGTTGGGTTAAAAAGGGACAAACCCAGCAATTGGGTTGTTTTGACCCAGCGGTTGGGTTGTTTTGAACCCAACCGCTGGGTCAAAACAACCCAATTGCTGGGTTTGTCCCTTATTAACCCAGCGCTGGGTTATATTTAACCCAGCATTTTTTAGAGTGTACTATTACTATACTATACTGCCTGAATTAATCTCCCATTTCCAGTGGAATTGCAATTTAAATCTATTTCTTGACTCCTAATTTGATTGGACTGCCAAAATAAAGACATTTTGACTAAAAGTTGTATTAAAAAATAAAGCTAAAATGCTTTTGATGCTACTAGCTGCATTAACCATGCACTTAATAAGACCACAGTGTTGCATAATTCACTTTAAATTACTCCAAACTATTTTAAAACAATAGTAGCACATTCAGCCAATTATAGTAGCCTAGGTCATGGTATTTGCATACTTCATCTACTCAAACTGCTGTTGGTCCCAAGATAATGACATTATATGGAGGGCTTGACATTAACACCCACTAGCCACTTTGGCGGGTTGAATTTTATATACAGTAACAGAGCTCAACATTAATGCTTGTCTGGAACAAGTGGATTTTTTGAAAGGACACGTGAAAGAAGAGAATTTTACTTGACCGATCGGACAACTAATGTAATAAAATCAGAAGCATTCTCGCCGAAATGATTCAAACAAAAAATGACTGAAATGATTAAAAACATCTAATTAGGGAAGCACCGAAATTTCGGTGAGAATGATTCTGATTTCATTACGTTAGGTGTAAACGGCAATTGATAATGGATAATCAACAGTAACAACAAGGCCAGTTGAGGCTCACGCAACCTATCTGTGAGAGAATCTCGTGGAGAAATTAAAACAAATGAACGCAACTGCACACAGAAGAAACATAAAAATGTAACTTAGTTTTTAAATTTATAGCATACAGCTTTAAGCAACATGACACGACCAAGAGAGTGAAGGTTTCCCTGAAAACCACAATTGCAAATTTGACATTTAAAGAATATATTGTCAACATTGATTGTTTTGCTCGATTTGGTTAATGAAAATAGTTCCAAACGTAGATCACAGCAGAACAGTCGCGCATCTCTGAGCAACACACAGCGGTGTTTCGTTACTGAATGATTCGCGTTTTTAAATTTTGAATAATTTGAGTCAATGATTCAGTGGTCCATTCGGACAGGCACTTGCTTCATTCTTGAATGAAGCAGCCGTCTGAACGAATCGTTTGAAGGCATGCTTCAATGACTCATTAATTAAGACAGTCACTTGCTGCCACCTACTGGCAGTTTACTTTCATAGTAGCTTATCTTTGCATTTTTTCCAACATTTTATATTTGTATAGCCTATCTAAAAAAAGAAACCCCACTATTTTAAAACACCAAGCTCACAATATTTATGCTGTTATAATTTTGCATCTAAATGCATCCGTGCTATATTTCAGCTACACTGAACTGTCTGTGTAAATGCATCTAAATCCCACTTCAGGCACTTCTGTTTCTTCTGCAGTGGAAAGATCGGTTTCGTTGATACTGATTTAATTTGATTGGTAACAGCCCTCTATTATCTTATTATATTAAGTGAAATTATTAATAAAATGTAAGAATTTGATATGAAAGATGATGCATTCATTTAATACGGTTAGGGAAAATGCCCTTTAAATAGGCCAAAAATTACCTGGAAATCAATTTAAATAAATTTTTGTATGCAGTATTAAGTCATATAAAACATAATTTCCCAACAACAAAATTGTGGCCAGTGAAAATGCTGAGTGGCTAGTAAATTTGGAAAACCACTAGCCACCTTGGCTGGTGAGCAAAAACGTGAATGTCAAGCCCTGATTATATGTGTTTGCAGGTGTCAGTCACAGCAAGTCATTTCCTCCTCAAGCTCCGCCCTCTCTCTGGCATCCTCAGGGTCCCACAGCTTGCCACACCCACAGAACATCACCATGGCAACAGCCCAGGAATGAGACTTGGAATTACCATAGTCCCGCCCCCGTAAGGGATAAACAATAGTCAATCAATCCTACATAGACCAAGGAAGACGGGGAGACGAACCGTCTGTCATTATTAACCAAGACTGGAGCGATCAAACCTTCAACCAGATGAAAACCTGCCCACGATCTGATGAAGCAGGACAAACCGTGAAAGCGGGACTAGACCCACCAACTCATCAGGACCAATGAAACGATCAATATTAGTAAAATTATTTGCCCTTTCTCTCTCTCTTGCTCTCTGCTCCTCAGGACAGTGAAGACACTTTGATAACTGCCATCAACAGCACTGAATAGCTTTGCCTCACCTGGCACCTGAGGCTTGTTAAGCTAGTTATTTTCATTCATTTTGCTGCTTCCAAAACCGTCGGTCAACCTCAGTGTGTTTGTACTGACCTGCACGGGTCTGATCCAGGACTAGAGCCACACACACCTCGAATGATGGAAGCCAAAACGGACGGGGCTTTGTGATCGCTCACCCTGAGCTTTCAAGACGAGAGCTGAGAGGGACGTCTCTCTTTCTATCTGCATGTCTTACTGTACGTGTGTGTCTTTGTGATTCTGATCAGGGTTCTGGATGGGAGGCGGGCGGCTGATTGGCTGGAGGAAGGATCGACAGGGTTCCCAAGGGCTCATGGAAATGTCAGGGAAAGCGATTGGTTTTCCAGGCCTGGAAAAGTCATGGAATGTAATAGAATGTTAGTTGTGGGGATGTAATTTATGCCATTTTAAAATATAAATATACACAATATAAATAAATATTAAAACATTAAAACAGAATTGTAAAAAAAAAAAAAAAAAGTATTATAAAAAATCATTCTAATATGCTGATTTACTGCTCACGTTTGAACAATGTAATGCAACCTTGCTGAATAAAAGTATTCATTTCATTTCTTTAACCTACAGGTTTAAAAGGTGTGGGAACCCTGGCTCTAGAAGAACTTGTGCTCTAGAATAGTCTGTATAGAGAGATCAGAGCATGTACTATATGAGCTGGGCTTTGCTTAGACCTTTAAACCACTGCACTAACTTAAAGCAATGAGACGGAATAGACAAAAACATTCATACACACACATATGCCTTGCTTACTTGATTTCCTCAAAGCAGCAGCAATGTTCTCCAGCCGGAAGCCCCTCTCCTGTAATTATGAACATATGTGGAGTTTCATTATGTACAGGAGATCAGCGTGTTCACGTGTGTCAGACCTGTGTGTTATTGGATCATGAGATGCTCTCACTGGATGGAATTAAAGGAGCAGTTCTCTGGCAAAAGATGATTGTGTTTGTGAAAGTTTCTCTTTTCACATGTAAAACTGCAGATAGATAAGAAAGATAACTGTAAAGATGACTTTAATGACAGCTATATTGGCGTCCACCCCAACACAGCATAATGTCCCACTTAGTTCCGATCTGAATCAAATGATTCATGATACGCGTTCCGAAGTTATGATAAATCAAAGGATTCGCGAAGCCGCTGCGAAGTCCCGATCTGAATCAAAAGTATTCATGATATGCGCTTCGAAGTCCCGATGTGAATCAAATGATTTGCAATAAGTTTCAAAGATATGATTTACGAACCTGCTTAGTTCTGATCTGAATCAAATGATTAGTGAGTGATATGTGCTCTAAGTCCCAATATGAATCAAATGATTCGTTATATGTAGGTCTGATCTAAATCAAGTTCCCTTTCAGTCGGTCACTCTCGACGTCACGTCGGTGACTGACCCTTCGGGAACGAGGGTTACATACGTAACAGAGACATTTAAGGTCAATAAGTTTGTTTGTAAGTTTTTGAAATGCAAGGTTGCATTTATTTGATCAAAAATACAGTAAAAGTGGTAGTATTATGAAATATTACTACACTTTAAATGAATTGTTTTAAAGAACCATTTATTATTGTTATTATTATTATTATTATTGTGATGCTTCATTTTTTTTGGGGAAACCCTGATGCTTTTTTCAGGGTTCTTTAATGAATAGAACGTTCAAAAGAACAGCATTTATTTGATATAATTTTTTTTAACATTATAAATGTCTTTACTGTCACGTTTGATCAATGTAATGCATCCTTGCTGAATAAAAGTATTCATTTCTTTTTTTAAATCTTAGTGATCTTAAACCTTTATATATACTGTGTGTGTATATATATATATATATATACAGTATATATATATGAAGAGTTCAGATGCAAAATCCTCTAAGTGCGGTTTATCCGAAGTCCCAATCTAAACAATGATTAACGAGCCCACTCCGAAGTTCTGATCTAAATCAAATGATTTGCGAACCCACTCTGAAGTCCCGATCTAAATAAAATGATTCGCGATTTGCGAAGTTCCGATAAATGATTCGCAATGCGTGCTCCGAAGTCCCAAGCTAAACAATGATTCACGAGCCCACTCCGAAGTTCTGATCTAAATCAAATGATTTGCGAACCCACTCCGAAGTCCCGATCTAAATAAAATGATTCGCGATATGCGAAGTTCCGATAAATGATATATATACTGTGTGTGTATATATATATATATATATACAGTATATATATATGAAGAGTTCAGATGCAAAATCCTCTAAGTGCGGTTTAAAATTTTCTTCTAAAATTAGCATTTTTCTCAGGCTCCTATGTTTATGTTCAGTTATTTCACTTTAGAACCTATTTATTGCCATTAAAGTGAAATTACTGAAACCACACAAAGGAGCTTGAGAAAAATGCTCATTTTAGAAGAAAATTTCGAGCCCACTCCGAAGTTCTGATCTAAATCAAATGATTTGCGAACCCACTCCGAAGTTTCGATCTAAATCAAATGATTTGCGATACGTGCTCCGAAGTCCCAATCTGAATCAAATGATTCATGATACACGCTCTGAAGTTTCAATATAAATCAAATGATTTGCAAACCCACTCCGAAGTCCCAATTTAAATCAAATGATTCACGATATGTGCTCCGAAGTTCTGATAAATGATTCACGAGCCCACTTTGAAGTCCCGATCTAAATCAAATTATTAATGATACGAATGCTTTGAAGTCCCGATCTGAATTAAATGATTCATGATATGGATCCGTTTGGAGCGCTTCAAAATAGTGAATTATTTTGCGATGCAATGGTTTAGGAGTTCGAAAAGGTCAGTTTCACCCATCACTACGTGCTTTTTAAAACCATTACAAGCGATGTCGAAACTCAAAAATTAATGCTCTTTTGAACTGGTTTTTGCTAGCGAATCGCTTGAACTTGAATGATCGATGTCACGAGTTTAAATCAATCGGAGTGGTTCCAGCGTAATTGACTCAACTGTATCAGTTTGTCTGTTCCTCTGCTTTTCGGGCCTTCAGTGTTTCACTCCGTCTCGAATCGCGCTTGTGGAAAGCGCTTGAGAAACAGTGTCTCTTCCGCGGCTCGGTACGCTTTCAACACGTTTTTTTTAGTCTCGAGCAAGACTGTTCGACATTCACATTGCATGATTTGACTGATTTTTACGTAGAAAGGGCGACAGCGCACCGCATTAAAAGAAAGGATCAGTCATGTTTTCATAACCGCTGGCCAAATTCAAAAACGAAACTAAAATGAAATCATCTTTGAGAGCAAGGGGGCCCCCTGGTGTTTCAGGGGCCCTACGCAGCTTGCGTATTTTGCGTATAGGGAGGATCGGTTCTGCCTTCAGCCATGTTTACACAACACTGTCGCTTGCTAGTTTTATGAGATTAACTAAAATAAGAGACAGAAGTATGATGTTTACAAACAAAATATCCATATTTCCATTCCGAAGACTGCTTTCCACATCGAGGACATTCAACACAGGTGAGCTAACGAGTGAAAACACTCCATTAATATGATGAGATGCATTATGATCGAGTTTGTAGCTTAATTAGCTATATTTTTAATAGTTTGATCACTGCAATTCAGTTGGTGACAGTTCAATAAAATCAGTTAAAACCACCCAGTCACCTCACACCATTGAAGTGTGTGTTAAATGTATCGGTATAATAAATATTTAGGAAATTATTTTTTGGTCTATAAGTGATATAGACTAAATGTAAATGCAAAATGAAAATGTAAAAAGAGCGAATGAGAGAATCAGATGAACACAATACAGGTGAAATGTGTTGAAAAGATTCATTCAGAATGATTCAGTTCTGTAGTTTGTTGTGCTCATGAATCAGTGATCTGGTGTTTGTCAGATGTACAATGCTTTATGTATGAGCATCTCTCCGCTTCTGCTCTTCAGTATCTGCTCATGGATTACTATATCGGTGGAGATCTGCTGATGTTGCGGAGTAAGTTTGGTTATTGTATCCTGGAGGACATGGCTCAGTTCTACCTGAGATGGTGATGGCCATTGATTCAGTCCACAGACTCAGTTATGTGCACAGGTATCTGTACTAACACTGATCAATTCACCTAAACATGGAAATCATGGCAGAATGAAAGATTCCTTTAATGTCATCAGACGATCATTTTATTCTGAAAGTTCTCTAAAGGACGTTTAGTAAAGTGTCAATGGGAAAACTTCTAGAATTTTTTAAAAAGTGCAATCTTTTGGTATGTAAACTATTTAATTTCATTTACCTGTCTTTAATCTCACTTTTAATATGTTTGAATTTGTTTATATACTTATATTTAAAAATTATATAAAAATATATAAAATTAATTGATTTAACCTGTTCTTGCCATGAAAATAGACCACATTTTTAAAAAATGTTTTTTTTTATCTTATTTTATTTTTCAAAATGCAAAGAAATGATCATATTTGGATCATAATCATCATCCTATTTGAAATTGATTTCACCCTTTTCTTGCCATGAAAGTAGACCTTTCTTCATGTTTTCAACTTTAATTTCATTTTTTTCAGCTTTTTATTTTTTTTCTGATATGTTAATGAATTTGATTTCCGAAATGCCTATCTGTTGTCTGTTCTTAATCTCCATTTTAAATATTTATTAATTTGTTTATACACCTATTTTGTATTGATTTTACCATGTTCCAGTTTAAAAAAAAAAAAATATATATATTTTTTTTAAAGATCTTTACATTTTTATCTAATATTTGTTCTATTTGTTTATCAAATCTCACTTTATAAAAACAATGCAAGTAAATGAAAAGTCTCACGGTGATTGAACAACCGTTCAAAGGTTTTGGGTTGGTAAGATTTTTATGTTTTTTAAGTCTCTTATGATCACCAAGACTGCATTTATTTGATCAAAAATACAGTAGGCTAAAAACAGCAGCCTAAATATTTTTGCAATATGAAAATTGAATATATTTTAAAATGTAATTTATCACTCTGATAACATAACTGAATTTTCAGCATCATTACTCCAGTCTTCAGTGTCACATGATCCTCCAGAAATCATTCTAATATGCTGATTTGCTGCTCAAGAAACATTTCTGATTATTATCAGTGTTGAAAACGGTTGTGCTGCTTCATATTTTTGAGCAAACCATGATATAGGCTACGTTTTTCAGGATAATGAATAGAAAGTTCAAAATAGAAATATTATAAATGTCTTTATTGTCGCTTTTTCTTAATATAATGTATTAACTTCTTGCCAAAATATATCTTACCGACGGCAGACGTTTGAACGGTATGAAGTGATTTTGGCTCAGTTTTATTTGCCAGATGGAGTTATTGAGGGCACAGGTAAGACAATCTCCCTCTCCCTCAGTCTGATGGAGGTTTACAGTAGAGCAGCTAATGCAGTTTATCTCGATCTTCTCTGAATAATTAACGCACGGGCCCACGCGGCGCCTTCCATTACGGTTAACCGGGGGAGGCTGGAGGTCGTGTGCGGTCGGTGTGCCGGTGTCGTGTTCTGTTTAACCTACATGAGGGTCATTTCCCTTTCATCAGTGTCACTTCAGCGACTAAAGAACCGCTCACTAAAACACTTGTGCAGGTTGATTTCATGATTGACGGGCCTCTTTAGAAAGGAGTTCTTCCATTTCTGGTCTGGTCTGGTAATCGCATTAACGCTACTAGCCATATTGCAATGAGTTCAGCGTAGACTTGTGCCGGTATTTGGTAATGCGATATATCACGGTAACGAATATGCACGATATTGTTATCGTGGGCACTTCTAAATACCGTGAATAATTATATATTACAAGTTATTCCGAATTTTGAATGCATTTTAAGAATACTTTTCCCATCAACTGTTCAAAATGCACAACACCGCTGTATGCTGCGTGAAAGACACTGCACACTCTGATGTAAACAAGCGCGGACGAGAAGCACATGGCGGAACATGTGAGAGACGCTCTGGATGAAAGCGCACTTTCACTCTCTGACAGCAGATGGCGCTAAACTGCAGAAATAATAATAATAACTAGATAAAAAAGTTTGTCAAGACAAACTTTAAGTTGGCTTGAGAAAGCCGGACCAGAAAGTTTGAAAAAGTTTGAAAAGATTAAAAATTTTAAGAAGTTTAAAAAGTTTACACTCACCTGGACTGAACATACACCGGAAACGCTCGATTTCACATTTTAAGCCCTGCTCAGGTGAGTGATATTGTGTACCATAATAAAATAAAGTAATCCCTGATAGCACACATACATCACGGAAACGTCTATTTGACGTCTGCATTAACATCTGGAAGATGTATTTTTTTAGAGCGTTTGCTCATCTGCAATAGCTACGTCTATAGGACGTTTCCTATCAGATGTCAAATAGACGTCTATTAGATGTCTTTAAGATGTTTATGATTTAGAATGTAGCCTATGTAAAACTGACATCTTACAGACGTCTGTCAGATGTTTGTACACAGATGCTTTCCAGATCAAACAATCAGGAATCCCTGCGGGGGAAAAAACAATAGAACCATCACAGAAAATTCTAATGGTTTGCACTACAAATACCATAGGCCTAACAAACATTACAAACCATCTACTTTTAACCATTAAATCCATTAAAATGGTTTTCTGTATGTTTTGGGACATATTCCATTAGGATTTATTTATTTATTTATATAGAAGGTGACCAATTACCAGTAGAGACCTACATGGTCCATTACAGTTTCCAATAAAACCAATACAAGTCCCATTATAACCAGTAAAACCATTACAAATTTTGTGATGGTGTCTAGTGTTTTTTTCAGCAGGGCTATCTGGGATACAAATAAAACTCACAGAGTTCTATTGAATTCCGTTGTTAAATAGGCAGATGAAGGCTGGGAGATATACTGGAAATCCTTGAGGATCAGGGAATGAAGTCCTCACTATGGGAATGGGCCAGAAATCCATCTCTGTTTCCATGACAACCTCTTTTTTTGGTCATTGGACATTCATGCACCAGTACTCCTCTCTCCTCTCTCACACGCAAATATTATTTTGTAGGCTATTCTAAAATAAAGATATTTAGAGTTAATCTTGTTAAGACTTTTTATTGGCTTTTTAATCTGAGATGTCGCTTAATATGATCAATATAGCAACGGGCTGACAGGGTGGTGTGTTTTTGAAGGCAGATTAATTTGATTAATTTGGCGCTAATTTATGTTTTCTGAAAATCACCGCGGCCTCAGCGCCCTCTGCTGGATAGAACATACTGACTGATGTTCATGAAGAGATTCTCTATGGAGTGAATATAATGCCACATATATATGCAAAATAATAAAGTTTTGCAAAAGAATATAAAGTTTTGCAAAAGTTTTTGGTTTGAGACACAGATTTATATCTATATAAGAGAAATATCTATATATTGTGGATCAAGAACTAGCCTGACTGACCCGTTTATGAAGCGCTGACTCCGCTTCCGACCGCTAGATGGAAGCACAACAGCATTCAAAATGACATGACCTTCACTGAACACTTCACAATATCGAAATTAAGCTGTTATTGATTCATTTCGCCGTTTGTTTATCTCCCTTGTGGAAAATTAAATCTTAAACAAGCCTATGGTTTGTTGGTCTACCAGCTGGTGCTCAGCAGGTTTAGCTGGTCATCAAGTGTTCTTCCAACCTGACCAGACCAGACCAAATGTGCCAGAAACCCACCTCAAACCAGCCAATGGACCCTTTTCACAAGACTGTGATTACACGTTTAACGGTCATTAGCATCGTAAATCCCCGAAAGTTTTTCATATTTGTATTTTTTTTTTAATGTATGTACATTTATAACACTATTCTTTGTATTATATCACCTTTGCATCAAATTATACCAGAAGTACCAGATCAAACTCTTTGTATAAACATGAGGAAACTAGTTAGACTAGTAATCTAGCACAGTTTTCTGGCTAACAATTATAAATTCAAGTCTTTAACTGTGCATAATAGGCATCTTCAAGTTAAGTGCTGTATGGCGGCGATCCTGTCTCTCTTGAGAAATCAAATGAAAGCCCACTAAACATAAAATGTAGGGTCACAATCAGTACATAACAAACTAATTCACAGCTGTTGCCTGATAATTATCATCATGTAGGCTAAACCATAATCAGGAAAAACCCTTCTTGTGTTTGTACAGAAACACTTCTTCTCCATTTAGATATATGTTTGCATTAGTGCTGTCAAACGATTAATCACATCCAAATAAAAGTTTTTGTTTTCATAATATATGTGTGTGTTCTGTGTATATTTATTATGTATATATAAATACACACACATACAGTATATATTTTGAAAATATTTACATGTCTATATATTCATATAATTTATATCATAAATAAATATATTTAATATATAAAAATAACATGTTTTTCTGAAATATATACATGCATGTGTGTGTATTTATATATACATACACAGTACACATACATATATTATGCAAACAAAAACTTCTATTTTGGATGCGCACTAGTTTGCATCCACAGCTTCATTTGTGAAGCTAAAGCCCTTTTTTGCACAAGAGCATCTGCAGAATTCCTTAAAAGACAGAGTTTTTATTGCACCGAACCCTTGGAGATCACCAGTTTACGGGCAGCGGGACGGTTAATGTTCAACTCATCTGGGAAACTGTGTTTATCTCCGTCCACATGATCACATTCTGAACAGGTTTAACACTCCCAGAGTTCCTGGCCTTCTAAGATGTCACGGACGCACAGAAATAAACTCGCTGCTCATCAGCTGAAACTCATCTGGGGACGTTACACAACCTACAGTCTACAAACATGAAAATATCTTTTGAATAACGCACAACTCACTGGAGAAAGGTTCTCGTTTCTGTAAACAAATAATCTTTTATTTATGCAGAACTCTTATTTTGTCCTGTGTTGATGAAGTGTTGATGTATTTTCTGTGTAACAATGACAATGATTTACCAGAGAGAGAGACAGGAAGAGACAGCGAGACACAACAGCAGGAAAACACAAAGAAGAGAGATTGTGTGTTTTGGGCCGCGGAGAGAATAAAGGCAGGAGGACTGTGATCCATGACCTGTGTTCAAAAGTGATATCATGTATCACAGAAGAATGTTCCTCACGGATGAATGGTGAAACCTCAGAGGAGGAGGAGCAAAAGAGCCACAGTTATTTTCACCGGTAAGGTTTCAGTCATTGATGTACATTAGGGGTGTGGCCAATGCTGGTGGGTGTGGCTAATTGGAAAGGGTGTGGCTAGCTGTGTGTAGCTTCTGAGTTTTTCCGATTTAATTTTTCCCATTCAAAATGTAGCTATATTATTCTAGATATTTTACTAATGACTGAATGTAGGTTAAAATGTCTATATAATTTTTTTTATATATTATTAAATATTATTTTTAAATAAATTATAAATGTAAAAATATTATTTACTTATTTATATTACCCAAATAAATAAATAATTTATTATTGGTGAATCAAGACAATTAAAAAATGATAAAAAAATAATAATAATAAAAAAAATAAATACATAAATAATAAGAATACATAAAATAGATAGATTGACAGATAGTATTATAAATATTATTATTATTTTATTATTATAAATATTAATGTATATTTATAGCATTTATAATATATATTTACATATAAAATATGTAATTTGTTTAAAATAAAAATATAAATTAAATAATTAAGTAACTCGCCATTATTTTAAATTTGTGGTTGGTGTCGTCTAGGATGGTCAGATATTTGATTTGTGTAATACTGAGGCTGTTTCATTGTGTCTTGTGTCTCGTGTCTCAGCTGGTCTGAACAACACACACTGAAACAGATTTTCTTCTGAATCACTCTCAGTACTGATGTTTACCCATGCACTAATAATAATGAGTGTTTCGGCTCATTGAGTTCAGATATAAATTTGGTAAACATGCAGATCTCTGTCATCCCAGTCATTAGTCTGGTCCTTGAATCTAAACATATCTCACGGGTGGGTGAGCTCTGACATCATGCTTTACACACGGAGAGGAAGAGTTCACCCAAAAATACCCTCATGCTGCTCCAACCCTGCATTATGTTCTTTCTCCTGTGAAACACAAAGGGAGATGCTAGGCAACATGTCCTTAGGCAGCAAAAAATGCATGGTGATTTACACTGCCAATGCCAAAAAACTATATTTTGAGCTATATTTGAGGCATATGATAGCATTATATTAATTCACCAATAATTTTCCCATCGGCTGTGGTTCTCATATGTCATTCACACTTATCTGCAGTTAAAAATTGTATTTTTAAAACTACTGTATGGCTTCAGAATAGTTGACAAACTGTGTAAATATGATCTATAAATCATGGATATTCCAAATAACGTGCATTAGCGTTTGACAGAAGCATGCAAATCAGGGAGCAGGTTTGTAATGGAAGTATTTGGCATGATGGATTGCAACTTCTGGTACATGAACTACAGTGCATCTGCTTACATTATTAGCCTCTCAAAGTCTAAACCAGAGCAATGCTACCGCTACAGAGACTAATACTTTCAGATATTAGTAATAATACTGTCAGATATTAATAATAATATATTATTGGTTTACCATTGTGAGCAGCTATGAAGAAGGGGCTACAAAAAAAGGGCTCAACAAAATTAACATTTTCAATAGCTCCAAATATATTTGTATAAACATTAAATATATTTGAAAATAAATATTATATATTATAACGTATAAATAAGTATTATAATATTTTAAATATAAATGTAATAGTAAAAAATAAAATTAAAATGAAATAAAATTTTATCAGAAAACATTGTTTACAATTATAGACAGACATATATTTTTTTAAACAAAAACTTATTTGGGATGCGATTAATCGTTTGACAGCACTAGTAAATACTGAGTGCAATACTGTGTCGTGCTCACGTCGATAAAGTATACGAGAGAGAGAGAGAGAGAGAGAGAGAGAGAGAGAGTTCATTGAGCCTCATTGAGTTTCTCCAGTATGGCGAGATCACACCGAGTCGGTCTGTCGTTACACCGGAGATCTCATGAATGAATCGTGATTAAACTGCACTGAATCATCGTACAATGAGAATATAATGAGAAATCAGAGGCTGAGATGAGAGTCTGATGCTGGAGGGTTTTAACGGGATCCGAGCGGCGGAAACTCGCTCCGGTGAGTCAAAACCGAACTTCTGCTCTTCACTTCACTAAACCTCCATTAAACACACAACTACAAACCAAAACCCCGAATTACACACTACAA